>NW_027013828.1:0-15083 GCF_036934945.1 Oncorhynchus masou masou | reverse complement strand
AACGTTGACAATGGAACAAAAAGAACGTAGTATAGTGCAGGATGCACCTGCCCGGCAGACTCCGACAGGATAGGACAAGGTGGAAGCAAACGAGACGACAGCTTGCTTCTGGCATCAAAAACACAAACAAGAATCAGACACTGAAAGTAGCAGGAACAGAGAGAAATAGAGACCTAATCAGAGGGGAAGAGAGAACAGGTGAGAAAGAGTGAATGAGCTAGTTAGGGAAGATGTAGAACAGCTGAAGAATGAGAGACAGAGAAGGTAACCTAAAAAAGACCAGCAGAGAGAGACAGAGTGAAGAGAAAGGACAGGAACAGACATAACAAGACATGACAGTACCCCCACTCACCGAGCGCCTCCTGGCGCACTCGAGGAGGAAACCTGGCGGCAACGGAGGAAATCATCGATCAGCGAACGGTCCAGCACGTCCCGAGAGGGAACCCAACTCCTCTCCTCAGGACCGTACCCCTCCCAATCCACTAGGTACTGATGACCACGGCCCCGAGGGCGCATGTCCAAAATCTTACGAACCCTGTAGATGGGTGCGCCTCGACAAGGATGGGGGGAGGGACGAGCGGGGGCGCGAAGAACGGGCTTAACACAGGAGACATGGAAGACCGGGTGAACGCGACGAAGATAGCGCGGGAGAAGAAGTCGCACTGCGACAGGATTAATGACCTGGGAAATACGGAACGGACCAATGAACCATGCGGGGCCAACTTGCGTAGAAGCTGTCTTAAGGGGAAGGTTCTGAGTGGAGAGCCATACTCTCTGACCGCAACAATATCTAGGACTCTTGGTCCTACGCTTGTTAGCGGCCCTCACAGTCTGCGCCCTATTACGGCAAAGTGCCGACCTGACCCACTTCCAGGTGCGCTGCAACGCTGGACAAAAGCCTGAGCGGAGGGGACGCAGGACTCGGCGAGCTGAGATGAGAACAGCGGAGGCTGGTACCCGAGGCTACTCTGAAAAGGAGATAGACCGGTAGCAGACGAGGAAGCGGTTGTGGGCGTACTCTGCCCAGGGGAGCTGTTCTGACCAAGACGCAGGGTTACGAAAAGAAAGACTGCGTAAAATGCGACCAACAGTCTGATTGGCCCGTTCGGCTTGACCGTTAGACTGGGGATGAAAGCCGGACGAGAGACTGACGGAAGCCCCAATCAAACGGCAAAACTCCCTCCAAAATTGAGACGTGAACTGCGGGCCTCTGTCGGAAACGACGTCAGACGGAAGGCCATGAATTCGGAAAACATTCTCGATAATGATCTGAGCCGTCTCCTTAGCAGAAGGGAGCTTAGCGAGAGGAATGAAATGAGCCGCCTTAGAGAATCTATCGACAACCGTAAGAATAACTGTCTTCCCCGCTGATGAAGGCAGTCCGGTGATGAAATCTAAAGCGATGTGAGACCACGGTCGAGAGGGAATGGGAAGCGGTCTGAGACGGCCGGCAGGAGGAGAGTTCCCAGATTTAGTCTGCGCGCAGACCGAACAAGCGGCGACAAATCGACGCGCGTCACGTTCCCGAGTGGGCCACCAGAAACGCTGGCGAATGGAAGCGAGCGTACCCGAACGCCGGGGTGGCCGGCTAACTTGGCAGAGTGGGCCCACTGAAGAACGGCCGGACGAGTAGGAACGGAACGAACAGAAGGTTCCTAGGACAAGCTCGCGGCGACGGAGTGTGAGCGAGTGCTTGCTTTACCTGCCTCTCAATTCCCCAGACAGTCAACCCGACAACACGCCCTTCAGGGAGAATCCCCTCGGGGTCGGTGGAGACCTCAGAAGAACTGAAGAGACGAGATAAAGCATCAGGCTTGGTGTTTTTGAGCCCGGACGATAAGAAATAACAACTCAAACGAGCGAAAAACAGAGCCCAACGAGCCTGACGCGCATTAAGTCGTTTGGCTGAACGGATGTACTCAAGGTTCCTATGGTCAGTCCAAACGACAAAAGGAACGGTCGCCCCCTCCAACCACTGTCGCCATTCGCCTAGGGCTAAGCGGATGGCGAGCAGTTTGCGATTACCAACATCATAGTTACGTTCTGGACGGCGATAAGCGATGAGAGAAAAACGCGCAGGATGGACCTTGCCATCAGAGAGCGCTGAGAAAGAATGGCTCCCACGCCCACCTCTGACGCGTCAACCTCAACAACAAACTGACTAGAGATGTCAGGTGTAACAAGAATAGGTGCGGATGTAAAACGATTCTTAAGAAGATCAAAAGCTCCCTGGGCGGAAACGGACCACTTAAAGCACGTCTTAACAGAAGTAAGGGATTTCACCCCCGTAGTGGACAAAAATGAATGGCAAGTTATTGGCATAGGCCAAACCATGCACACATTGGCCAATACCACCCAAAGCGGCGTTGATTCATGCAAAGTTTACTGCTATTGCCATATGGGTATTGCCAGTTGTAACACTTCAAAAATCCAACAGGTGGCGATTGCACTCCACCATGGTTTTTCATATTGGTATTGGACTCCAAGTCAACATCCAAAAGCCAAATTTTGAAAAAACGAATTTTTTGAAAAAAACGTATCACCCCTTAAAAAAGTGCTTTCTGGACCGCTTTTTTTGACAATTACACATGTATAAGAACTGTATGAAAATACTTTTGTCCAATTTTATTAACATAATTTTTTTAATTTTTTTACTTGCGCATATTGCATATGTTTTGTCCATTTGCAATATGATTTCATAGGAAGTCAGAAGTCAAAAGTCAA
This sequence comes from Oncorhynchus masou masou, assembly GCF_036934945.1. Lineage (NCBI taxonomy): Eukaryota > Metazoa > Chordata > Actinopteri > Salmoniformes > Salmonidae > Oncorhynchus > Oncorhynchus masou. The sequence continues at coordinate 12,359 of NW_027013828.1, read as the reverse complement.
AAATTCTTACATTTCATAAAAAACTTCACACACCCCTAAAAAAGTGCTTTCTGGACCGTTTTTCGAAATTTTTTCGCATTTTGTGTCAGTTACACACGTATAAGAACTGTATCAACATACTTTAGTCATATTTTATTATCATAATTTTTTTTTTTTTTTTTTTACTTGCGCATATTGCATGTGTTTTGTCCATCTGCAATATGATTTCATAGGAAGTCAGAAGTCAAAAGTCAAAAATTATTAAATTTCATAAAAAACTTCACACACCCCTAAAAAAGTGCTTTCTGGACCGTTTTTCGAAATTTTTTCGAATTTTGTGTCAGTTACACACGTATAAGAACTGTATCAACATACTTTAGTCATATTTTATTATTATAATGTTTTTTTTTTTTTTTTTTTGCTTGTGCATAAGGCATATGTTTTGTGGGGGCCAAATGTCATAAGAAATTTGACATGCTCAAAAATCCTTCAGAAATGCAAAATTGACTGGCCTGATGAACTCGGGATGGCCGGGCAGTGATTGTTGTTCCTTTCAATCACTCGTGGTGTTGATTTCATCATGTCCATTTGTTTATGTTTTCTCACTTTTGCAAAGTCACTGTGCATTTGCCATATGGTTAACTGGGCATTCACCATCACCAATTTGTCATGCCATAAAAATCATGCAGGAATGCCAAATTGACTGGCCCGATGAACTCGGGATGGCTGGGCAGTGATTCTGGTACCTCTCCATCGCTCGTTTGGGTTGATTTCAGAATGTCGCTTTTGGTGATGGTACCTCACTGTTAAAACATATTGCAAATGTTACTTACTTTTGCAAAGTCACTGAAAATTTGTGCAGGAATGCCAAATTGACTGGCCCGATGAACTCGGGATGGCTTGGCAGTGATACTGGTACCTCTCCATCGCTCGTTTGGGTTGATTTCAGAATGTCGCTTTTGGTGATGGTACCTCACTGTTAAAACATATTGCAAATGTTCCTTACTTTTGCAAAGTCACTGAAAATTTGTGCAGGAATGCCAAATTGACTGGCCCGATGAACTCGGGATGGCTTGGCAGTGATTCTGGTACCTCTCCATCACTCGTTAGGGTTGATTCCAGAATGTCCATTTGGTGATTTTTCTCACTCTTTCAAAGTCACTGTGCATTTGCCATATGGTTAACTGGGCAGTCACCATCACCAATTTGTCATGCCATAAAAATCATGCAGGAATGCCAAATTGACTGGCCCGATGACCTCGGGATGGCTGGGCAGTGATACTGGTACCTCTCCATGGCTCGTTTGGGTTGATTTCAGAATGTCGCTTTTGGTGATGGTACCTCACTGTTAAAACATATTGCAAATGTTCCTTACTTTTTCAAAGTCACTGAAAATTTTGCAGGAATGCCAAATTGACTGGCCCGATGACCTCGGGATGGCTGGGCAGTGATACTGGTACCTCTCCATGGCTCGTTTGGGTTGATTTCAGAATGTCGCTTTTGGTGATGGTACCTCACCGCTTAAACATATTGCAAATGTTCCTTACTTTTGCAAAGTCACAAAAATTCTTGCAGGAATGCCAAATTGACTGGCCCGATGACCTCGGAATGGCTGGGCAGTGATACTGGTACCTCTCCATCGCTCGTTTGGGCTGATTTCAGAATGTCCATTTGGTGATTTTTCTCACTCTTTCAAAGTCACTGTGCATTTGCCATATGGTTAACTGGGCAGTCACCATCACCAATTTGTCATGCTATAAAAATCATGCAGGAATGCCAAATTGACTGGCCCGATGACCTCAGGATGGCTGGGCAGTGATACTGGTACCTCTCCATGGCTCGTTTGGGTTGATTTCAGAATGTCGCTTTTGGTGATGGTACCTCACTGTTAAAACATATTGCAAATGTTCCTTACTTTTGCAAAGTCACTAAAAATTCTTGCAGGAATGCCAAATTGACTGGCCCGATGACCTCGGGATGGCTGGGCAGTGATACTGGTACCTCTCCATGGCTCGTTTGGGTTTATTTCAGAATGTCGCTTTTGGTGATGGTACCTCACTGTTAAAACATATTGCAAATGTTCCTTACTTTTGCAAAGTCACTGAAAATTTGTGCAGGAATGCCAAATTGACTGGCCCGATGACCTCGGGATGGCTTGGCAGTGATTATGGTACCTCTCCATCACTCGTTAGGGTTGATTTCAGAATGTCCATTTGGTCATGTTTTCTCACTTTTGCAAAGTCACTGTGCATTTGCCATATGGTTAACTGGGCAGTCACCATCACCAATTTGTCATGCCATAAAAATCATGCAGGAATGCCAAATTGACTGGCCCGATGACATAGGGATGGCTGGGCAGTGATTTTGGTACCTCTCCATCGCTCGTTTGGGTTGATTTCAGAATGTCGCTTTTGGTGATGGTACCTCACCGCTTAAACATATTGCAAATGTTCCTTACTTTTGCAGGAATGCCAAATTGACTGGCCCGATGAAGTCGGGATGGCTTGGCAGTGATTCTGGTACCTCTCCATCGCTCGTTAGGGTTGATTCCAGAATGTCCATTTGGTGATTTTTCTCACTCTTTCAAAGTCACTGTGCATTTGCCATATGGTTAACTGGGCAGTCACCATCACCAATTTGTCATGCCATAAAAATCATGCAGGAATGCCAAATTGACTGGCCCGATGACATCGGGATGTCTGGGCAGTGATACTGGTACCTCTCCATGGCTCGTTTGGGTTGATTTCAGAATGTCGCTTTTGGTGATGGTACCTCACTGTTAAAACATATTGCAAATGTTCCTTACTTTTGCAAAGTCACAAAAAATTCTTGCAGGAATGCCAAATTGACTGGCCCGATGACCTCGGGATGGCTGGGCAGTGATACTGGTACCTCTCCATGGCTCGTTTGGGTTGATTTCAGAATGTCCATTTGGTGATTTTTCTCACTTTTGCAAAGTCACTGTGCATTTGCCATATGGTTAACTGGGCAGTCACCATCACCAATTTGTCATGCCATAAAAATCATGCAGGAATGCCAAATTGACTGGCCCGATGACATAGGGATGTCTGGGCAGTGATACTGGTACCTCTCCATCGCTCCTTTGGGTTGATTTCAGAATGTCGCTTTTGGTGATGGTACCTCACCGCTTAAACATATTGCTAATGGACAAGAGTCACCTGCAAGTCACTGTCCATCAGTCAATTTGATATCATTCAAAGCTAACTATTGGAGGCACTGTCAGTCTCTACGCACCCCAATGATACGTCCCTCCATCCATGTTGTGTATCTGTGTGATTTAGTTTTCCTTTGAATTTTTATGGGAAAAATGACTGATTTACAGTTCATGGGGGTTGCCTAATCATATATATGAAGTTTTGGAAAGATCTGATTTTTTTAACCCCTCCAAACAGCCCATGAGACACCAATTATGGCACTTCCGGTTGGCACAGGAAGCTGTAACTCAACATACATCCTCATTGGGGTATTCCATTAGAGAATCCTGAGTTTTAAGTCTTTACCATGAAAACTGACTGATTTACACAGGGTTCAATGCACTATGTCCATCAAATTGCAGGCAGTGTATGGGTACACACTTTTAGGGCGATTTGGACCACTTCCGGTTGGTCCAGGAAGCTTAGAATCGACACAGGTAGACCTTATAGTGGTCTGATGGACTGGTACCAAAGACAGGTTCATACAACATTCATAACCCATATAGACTCCAGGTTGTATTTAGTGGAGCAGCCAATATATTCCTATGGGGAGAGAAGTCAATGAACACTGTTTTTATGTAAACACCTTCTTTTGACTGTGAAGGGTTAATGTCACACGGTCAAGGATAGGCTTGGACAGATCAGGAGGACCTTAGGAACAGTCCTGTGGTTGAATTGTCTTTCTAAACCTAACGGTTCCGCCGCTGTCACCCAAAATCAAATAACATTGTGGTGCAGGCTTCATTGTGGGCCTATTTTTCTCATGGTCGCCGCGCTCAGACCGAGCGAGCTACGGTCAAGCGGGGCACCTCGTTGGACTCGGCACAGTCTGGACACTATGGTCATGCCATTGTTTGTGTTGATTTCAGAATGTCCATTTGGTCATGTTTTCTCACTTTTGCAAAGTCACTGTGCATTTGCCATATGGTTAACTGGGCAGTCACCATCACCAATTTGTCATGCCATAAAAATCATGCAGGAATGCCAAATTGACTGGCCCGATGACATAGGATGGCTGGGCAGTGATACTGGTACCTCTCCATGGCTCGTTTGGGTTGATTTCAGAATGTCGCTTTTGGTGATGGTACCTCACCGCTTAAACATATTGCAAATGTTCCTTACTTTTGCAAAGTCACTGAAAATTTTTGCAGGAATGCCAAATTGACTGGCCCGATGACCTCGGGATGGCTTGGCAGTGATTCTGGTACCTCTCCATGGCTCGTTTGGGTTGATTTCAGAATGTCCATTTGGTGATTTTTCTCACTCTTTCAAAGTCACTGTGCATTTGCCATATGGTTAACTGGGCAGTCACCATCAAATTTGTCATGCCATAAAAATCATGCAGGAATGCCAAATTGACTGGCCCGATGACCTCGGGATGGCTGGGCAGTGATACTGGTACCTCTCCATCGGCTCGTTTGGGTTGATTTCAGAATGTCGCTTTTGGTGATGGTACCTCACCGCTTAAAACATATTGCAAATGTTACTTACTTTTGCAAAGTCACTGAAAATTTTTGCAGGAATGCCAAATTGACTGGCCCGATGACCTCGGGATGGCTTGGCAGTGATTCTGGTACCTCTCCATCACTCGTTTGGGTTGATTTCAGAATGTCCATTTGGTCATGTTTTCTCACTTTTGCAAAGTCACTGTGCATTTGCCATATGGTTAACTGGGCAGTCACCATCACCAATTTGTCATGCCATAAAAATCATGCAGGAATGCCAAATTGACTGGCCCGATGACCTCAGGATGGCTGGGCAGTGATTTTGGTACCTCTCCATCGCTCGTTTGGGTTGATTTCAGAATGTCGCTTTTGGTGATGGTACCTCACTGTTAAAACATATTGCAAATGTTCCTTACTTTTGCAAAGTCACTGAAAATTTTTGCAGGAATGCCAAATTGACTGGCCCGATGACCTCGGGATGGCTGGGCAGTGATACTGGTACCTCTCCATGGCTCGTTTGGGTTGATTTCAGAATGTCGCTTTTGGTGATGGTACCTCACTGTTAAAACATATTGCAAATGTTCCTTACTTTTGCAAAGTCACTGAAAATTTGTGCAGGAATGCCAAATTGACTGGCCCGATGAACTCGGGATGGCTTGGCAGTGATTCTGGTACCTCTCCATCACTCGTTAGGGTTGATTTCAGAATGTCCATTTGGTCATGTTTTCTCACTTTTCAAAGTCACTGTGCATTTGCCATATGGTTAACTGGGCAGTCACCATCACCAATTTGTCATGCCATAAAAATCATGCAGGAATGCCAAATTGACTGGCCCGATGACATAGGGATGTCTGGGCAGTGATACTGGTACCTCTCCATCGCTCGTTTGGGTTGATTTCAAAATGTCGCTTTTGGTGATGGTACCTCACCGCTTAAACATATTGCTAATGGACAAGAGTCACCTGCAAGTCACCGTCCATCAGTCAATTTGATATCATTCTGACACCAAACTGATACAAACTGACACCAAACCCACTTTTCCCAACTCATTTAGGAGCCAAGTATAACATACTTCAGAGCTGGCCCAAAATTCACAAGGCCTTCGGTACAAAACATTAAAAAACCATAAAACACATAGTTACTTTCTAGCTGCGGGGCCAGTTCGGACATTATGTGTAGTCCTATGTGAGGCGACCCCGAATCCCGAGTTTCGGCTCGATAGGTCATTTGGTGTCCGAGTAAAAGCCTAATTGGTGCTGAAAATCCACTTTTTTCATGCCTTGCTACGGGGTCCTTGAATGAGCTATCGGACCGAGATGTTGGGTTCTGTCTCTATGGGCCGAGACGGTCACAATGCACCTAGTCTTGTGTCTCTGGGACATTTCTAAATGTCGCCATTTTCGTAATGGTCAAAATGAATTGAAGTCATTGCAAATGTTCGACGCTGTTTCTCGGTCCGAGAACATTCTAGAGCGCCGTAACTCACCACGCACTATCTACCTGAGGTCTAGAACAGGATTCTAAAGTTTCGGAACTCTAGGTCTGACGGTTCTTTTTTAGCTCGAACAAAGCTAACTATTGGAGACACTGTCAGTCTCTACACACCCCAATACGTCCCTCCATCCAAGTTGTGTATCTGTGTGATTTATTTTTCCTTTGAATTTTTATGGGAAAAATGACTGATTTACAGTTCATGGGGGTTGTCTAATCACACATATGAAGTTTTGGACAGATCTGATTTTTTAACCCTTCCAAACAGCCCCTGAGACACCAATTATGGCACTTCCGGTTGGCACAGGAAGCTATAAATACACACATGTCTTGACTGACATAGAAACCTAGGGAATCCTGAGTTTTAAGTCTTTAAGTTGAGAATTGACTGATCTACACAGGGTTGAATAATGCAGAGGCCTCGGCACCTTTCGAGGTGATGTACATCCAAATACCTTTTGGGTCAATCTAACCACTTCCGGTTGCTCCAGGAAGCTTAGAATCGACACAGGTAGACCTCATAGTGGTCTGATGGAATGTCATAGAAGACAGGTTCATACAGCATTCATAACCCATAAAGACCCCAGGTTGTATTTAGGGGAGCAGGCAATGTATTCCTATGGGGAGAGAAGTCAATGCACACTGTTTTTTTGTAAACACCTTCTTTTAACTGTGAAAGGTTAATGCCACACAGTCAAGGTTAGGCTTGCACAGATCGGGAGGACCTTAGGAACAGTCCTGTGTTTGAATTGTCCTTCTAAACCTAACGGTTCCGCCGCTGTCACCCAAAATCCAATGACATTGTGGTGCAGGCATCATTGTGGGCCTATTTTTCTCATGGTCGCTGCGCTCAGACCGAGCGAGCTACGGTCAAGAGGGGCACCTCGTTGGACTCGGCACGGCCTTGGGATTATGTTTATGCCATTGCCTGCTCTCTGTGTCTTTAAACACCACGCTTTGTCACTCCATCCTTGCTGTGTGTGTGTGTGAGAGCTTTTCTTTGACATCTGTTGGGAAAAATGACTGATTTACAGTTCATGGGGGTTGTCTAATCACACATATGAAGTTTTGGACAGATCTGATTTTTTTAACCCTTCCAAACAGCCCCTGAGTCACCAATTATGGCACTTCCGGTTGGCACAGGAAGCTATAAATACACACATGTCTTGACTGACATAGAAACCTAGGGAATCCTGAGTTTTAAGTCTTTAAGTTGAGAATTGACTGATCTACACAGGGTTGAATAATGCAGAGGCCTCGGCACCTTTCGAGGTGATGTACATCCAAATACCTTTTGGGTCAATTTAACCACTTCCGGTTGCTCCAGGAAGCTTAGAATCGACACAGGTAGACCTCATAGTGGTCTGATGGAATGTCATAGAAGACAGGTTCATACAGCATTCATAACCCATAAAGACCCCAGGTTGTATTTAGGGGAGCAGGCAATGTATTCCTATGGGGAGAGAAGTCAATGCACACTGTTTTTGTAAACACCTTCTTTTAACTGTGAAAGGTTAATGCCACACAGTCAAGGTTAGGCTTGCACAGATCGGGAGGACCTTAGGAACAGTCCTGTGTTTGAATTGTCCTTCTAAACCTAACGGTTCCGCCGCTGTCACCCAAAATCCAATGACATTGTAGTGCAGGCATCATTGTGGGCCTATTTTTCCTCATGGTCGCTGCGCTCAGACCGAGCGAGCTACGGTCAAGAGGGGCACCTCGTTGGACTCGGCACGGCCTTGGGATTATGTTTATGCCATTGCCTGCTCTCTGTGTCTTTAAACACCACGCTTTGTCACTCCATCCTTGCTGTGTGTGTGTGAGAGCTTTTCTTTGACATCTGTTGGAAAAAATGACTGATTTACAGTTCATGGGGGTTGTCTAATCACACATATGAAGTTTTGGACAGATCTGATTTTTTTAACCCTTCCAAACAGCCCCTGAGTCACCAATTATGGCACTTCCGGTTGGCACAGGAAGCTATAAATACACACATGTCTTGACTGACATAGAAACCTAGGGAATCCTGAGTTTTAAGTCTTTAAGTTGAGAATTGACTGATCTACACAGGGTTGAATAATGCAGAGGCCTCGGCACCTTTCGAGGTGATGTACATCCAAATACCTTTTGGGTCAATTTAACCACTTCCGGTTGCTCCAGGAAGCTTAGAATCGACACAGGTAGACCTCATAGTGGTCTGATGGAATGTCATAGAAGACAGGTTCATACAGCATTCATAACCCATAAAGACCCCAGGTTGTATTTAGGGGAGCAGGCAATGTATTCCTATGGGGAGAGAAGTCAATGCACACTGTTTTTTTGTAAACACCTTCTTTTAACTGTGAAAGGTTAATGCCACACAGTCAAGGTTAGGCTTGCACAGATCGGGAGGACCTTAGGAACAGTCCTGTGTTTGAATTGTCCTTCTAAACCTAACGGTTCCGCCGCTGTCACCCAAAATCAAATGACATTGTGGTGCAGGCTTCATTGTGGGCCTATTTTCTCATGGTCGCTGCGCTCAGACCGAGTGAGCTACGGTCAAGCGGGGCACCTCGTTGGACTCGGCCCTGCCTTGGGATTATGTTTATGCCATTGCCTGCTCTCTGTGTCTTTAAACACCACGCTTTGTCACTCCATCCTTGCTGTGTGTGTGTGAGAGCTTTTCTTTGACATCTGTTGGGAAAAATGACTGATTTACAGTTCATGGGGGTTGTCTAATCACACATATGAAGTTTTGGACAGATCTGATTTTTTAACCCTTCCAAACAGCCCCTGAGACACCAATTATGGCACTTCCGGTTGGCACAGGAAGCTATAAATAAACTCATATCCTCATTGGGGTATGCCTTTACAGAATCCTGAGTTTTAAGTCTTTACGTTAAGAACTGAGTTATTTATGGAGGGTTTAGTGAGTGTGTGTTATTTCAGAAAATCATAGAAAATCACAGAAATGTCGCAGAGCTCCGCAGCACATTTTAAAAATACTCGTATGAACACCCTGCAACTGGATCTGTAACCGTTGAAAAAAAACACCTATATCTGAACATCACGATCTGGTCACCGTACGATTTCTCATAAATGACGATAGATAAATGGCCGATTTTTTTTTTATTGACACCGGAGGCTCCTTGACTTTGACGTGAAAAAATCTTTTCTCTATTTTCATTTTGGACCTTTAATCCCAGAAATATGGCCATAACTCAAAAACCGTTGAGGCCTAGACGCCATCTTTGTTCGGGGCCATCTTCCCATAATGCCAAACCTACGCTCACCAAGTTTCGGCTTCGAAATATTTTCGGTTCCGAGATATGGCACGTCGTGATTCGTGATGTTTTGTCCAATAGCAATATGATTGCTTATGCCCTCTTGTGGGATATTCCGGCATTGCGCAAAAATGGGCTAAAATTTGTTTATTTTATTAAACGAAAACCGAATGTCCGACAAAGTTCATTTGATGACTTCCCGGTAGGTCTGGCCCTACCGCTCGGCCCGACGCCGTCCCCGAATTTCTAAAATGTTTTCGGACGTCTAGTAAGGGACCGTACAGTTCCAATAGGGACTTTCTCACTAACTATACGGTGATTGTCGAAATGTTCCCTTAAGGTATGTAAGGGCTGTGAGGGGAGCTGCCACCTGACGAAATTACGGATGAAGCGGCGATAGAAATTAGCGAAGCCCAGAAAGCGCTGCAGCTCGGCCAACGTGACTTAGGAGCGGGCCAATCAATGACAGCCTGGACCTTAGCGGGATCCATCTTAATGCCCTCAGCGGAAATAACGGAACCGAGAAAAAGGGACAGAGCGGCATGAAAAGTGCACTTCTCAGCCTTCACATAAAGACAGTTCTCCAAAAGGCGCTGGAGGGACGCGTCGCACGTGCTGAACATGAATCGAGAGACGGTGAAAAAATCAGGATATCGTCCATGTAAACGAAAACAAAAATGTTCAGCATGTCTCTCAGGGCGTCGTTAACTAGTGCCTGAAAGACAGCTGGAGCGTTAACGAGGCCGAAAGGAAGAACCCGGTATTCAAAGTGCCCTAACGGGTGTTAAACGCCGTCTTCCACTTTCGTCCCCTCCCTGATCGCACGAGATGGTAGGCGTGCGAAGATCAATTTGGTGAAAAACCTGGCTCCCTGCAGGATCTCGAAGGCTGAAGACATAAGAGGAAGCGGATAACGATTCTTAACTGTTATGTCATTCAGCCCTCGATAATCACGCATGGCGCAGGGACCCGTCCTTCTTCTGAACAAAAAAACCCCCGCTCCGGCGGGAGAGGAGGAGGAGACTATGGTACCGGCGTCGGCGAAACCGACAAATAATCCTCGAGAGCCTTACGTTCGGGAGCCGACAGAGTATAATCTACCCCGGGGGGAGTAGTTCCCGGAAGGAGATCAATACTACAGTCATACGACCGGTGTGGAGGAGAGAAGTGGCCCTGGAACGACTGAACACCGTGCGCAGATCGTGATACTCCTCCGGCACCCTGTCAAATGCAGGCTCCTCCTGTGAAGAAGAGACAGAGGAAACAGGAGGGATAGCAGACATTAAACAGGTCACATGACAAGAAACATTCCAGGATAGGATAGTATTACTAGACCAATTAATAGAAGGGTTATGGCGCACTAGCCAGGGATGACCCAAAACAACAGGTGTAAAGGTGAACGAAAAATTAAAAGAAATGGTTTCGCTATGATTGCCAGAGACAGTGAGGGTTAAAGGCAGCGTCTCACGCTGAATCTTGGGGGAGAGAACTACCATCTAAAGCGAACAAGGCCGTGGGCTCCCCTAACTGTCTGAGAGGAATGTCATGTTCCCGAGCCCAGGTCTAAATCCATAAAACAGCCCTCCGCCCCAGAGTCTATCAAGGCACTGCAGGAAGCAGATGAACCGGGCCAGCGGAGATGGACCGGAAGGTAGTGCGTGATCCAGAAGGAGAGGCCTGAGTAGTTGCGCTCACCAGTAGCCCTCCCCTTACTGATGAGCTCTGGCTTTACTGGACAGAGGTGACAAAATGACCAGCGGAGCCGCAGTAGAGACAGAGCGATTGGTGATTCTCCGTTCCTTCTCCTTGGCCGAGATGCGGATACCCCCAGCTGCATAGGCTCAGCATCCGAGCCGGAGGAGGGAGTGGCAGTGATGCGGCAGGTGGCAGTGATGTGGAGAGGGGAGCGCGGAGGAACGCGAGCTCCTTTCCACCCGAGCTCGGCGAAGACGAAGATCAAACCGTTGCTCTATGCGAATAGCGAGGGCTATTAAGGAGTCCAGACTGGAAGGAACCTCCCGGGAGAGGATCTCATCCTTAACCTCGACGGAGACCCTCCAGAAAGCGGCGAGCAAAGCCGGCTCGTTCCAGTCACTAGAGGCAGCGAGTGCGAAACTCAATAGAATAATCCGTTATGGATCGATTCCCCTGACATAGGGAAGACAGGGCCCTGGAAGCCTCCTCCCCAAAAACAGAAACGGTCAAAAACCGTATCATCTCCTCCTTAAAGTCCTGAAACTGGTTAATACACTCAGCCCTCGCCTCCCAGATTGCCGTACCCCACTCACGCGCCCGTCCGGTAAGGAGAGAAATGGCGTAGGCGTGCGGGCTGCGCTCCTGGAAGTAAGTGTTGGGCTGGAGAGAGAACACCACATCACACTGAGTGAGGAATGAGCGGCACTCAGTGGGCTCCCCAGAGTAACAGGGCGGGTTGTTGATCCTGGGCTCCGGAGACTCGGAAACCCTGGAAGTGGGCGGTGGATCGAGGTGGAGTTGGTGAACCTGTCTTGTGAGGTCGGAGACTTGGACGGCCAGGGTCTCAACGGCATGTCGAGCAGCAGACAATTCCTCCTCGTGTCTGCCTAGCATCGCTCCCCTGGATCTCGACGGCGGAGTGAAAAGGTCCGGGCCGCTGGGTCCATTCGTGGTTTGATTCTTCTGTTATGTACTTGAGTGAAGACCCAAAAGCGGTTTTAACAGAAAACAGAGTTCTTTAATGAAAAAACAGGAATGGCATAAATCCTCTTCCAACGTTGACAATGGAACAAAAAGAACGTAGTATAGTGCAGGATGCACCTGCCCGGCAGACTCCGACAGGATAGGACAAGGTGGAAGCAAAACGAAGACGACAGCTTGCTTCTGGCATCAAAACACAAACAAGAATCAGACACTGAAAGTAGCAGGAACAGAGAAAATATAGAGACCTAATCAGAGGGGAAGAGAAACAGGTGAGAAAGAGTGAATGA
>NW_027013827.1:0-2500 GCF_036934945.1 Oncorhynchus masou masou | reverse complement strand
AGTATGTTCAGACAGTTGTCTTGGCGATCTGATTTAGAAACCGGTTGGTAGATTTCTATAGTTCAGACAGTTGTCTTGGCGATCTGATTTAGAAACCGGTTGGTAGATTTCTATAGTTCAGACAGTTGTCTTGGCGATCTGATTTAGAAACCGGTTGGTAGATTTCTATAGTTCAGACAGTTGTCTTGGCGATCTGATTTAGAAACCGGTTGGTAGATTTCTATAGTTCAGACAGTTGTCTTGGCGATCTGATTTAGAAACCGGTTGGTAGATTTCTATAGTTTGTCCAGACAGTTGTATTGGCGATCTGATTTAGAAACCTGTTGGTCGATTTCTATAGTTCAGACAGTTGTCTTGGCGATCTGATTTTGAAACCGGTTGGTAGATTTCTATAGTATGTTCAGACAGTTGTCTTGGCGATCTGATTTAGAAACCGGTTGGTAGATTTCTATAGTTCAGACAGTTGTCTTGGCGATCTGATTTAGAAACCGGTTGGTAGATTTCTATAGTTCAGACAGTTGTCTTGGCGATCTGATTTAGAAATACTTGTAAAAGCTTTCGGGTTCAGATTTGAATCCAAGTTAATGATAGTTTTGAGTTATTACATGTTCATTTCAGTTTAACTTGGTTCCTGTTCTGGTAACGGAGTCACGTTAACAACAGTGACTATCGGCCCGGCCATTTTGTGGCGCAACTTGAATTCTGATTCTCACGTTGAATCTGAATTAGACCATGTCGGTTGTCCTGGGCAACTCTCGTCCTCCAGGGCCTTGATTGGTGTCACACTTTTCCCCCATCCCTAACAAACACACCTGATTAATCACGTTACATTCTAAACTGAAGATCATGATTAGGTGATTATTGGAGTCAGGTGTGTTAGCTGGGGCAAAACTGTGACACCAATCAGGCCCTCGAGGACTGGACATGCCCACCCCTGTATCGAGACCAGCCTTGAGGCCCCTCCTCTGTAGCCTTGAGGCCCCTTCTCTGTAGCCTTGAGGCCCCTCCTCTATGTGGCTAGACCATTAACATCCAGCCTTGAGGCCCCTCCTCTGTAGCCTTGAGGCCCCTCCTCTGTAGCCTTGAGGCCCCTCCTCTGTAGCCTTGAGGACCCTCCTCTATGTGGCTAGACCATTAACATCCAGCCTTGAGGCCCCTCCTCTGTATCCTTGAGGCCCCTTCTCTGTAGCCTTGAGGCCCCTCCTCTGTAGCCTTGAGGCCCCTCCTCTGTAGCCTTGAGGCCCCTTCTCTGTAGCCTTGAGGCCCCTCCTCTGTAGCCTTGAGGCCCCTCCTCTGTAGCCTTGAGGCCCCTCCTCTGTAGCCTTGAGGCCCCTCCTCTATGTGGCCAGCTGGTCCATTAACATCCAGCCTTGAGGCCCCTCTGTAGCCTCGAGGCCCCTCCTCTGTATTATTTAGGCCCCTCCTCTGTAGCCTTGAGGCCCCTCCTCTGCAGCCTTGAGGCCCCTCCTCACTGAGGTGAGGAACTTTGATGCACATCTGAAATATGATGTACTTTTAGGCTGAACTGAATAATCTTACCATTTTTTTTAATTTAAACTGTATTATTTAACCAGGCAAGTCAGTTAAGATCGAATATTTATAATGATGGCCTACACCGGGCCAAACCGGACCTAAACCGGGCCTACACCGGGCCAAACCGGGCCTACACCGGGCCAAACCCGAACGGCGGTGTTATGTTCCGTCCTATGGGACTCCCAATCACGGCCGGGTTGTGATACAGCCTGGATTCGAACCAGGGTTTCTGTAGTGATGCCTCTAAGCACTAGAGATGCAGTGCCTTAGACCGCTGCATATATATACACACACACACACATATATACACACCACACACCGCACATATACACACCACAAATATACACACCACACACATATACACACCACACACACCACACATATACACACCACACACACATATACACACCACACACACATATACACACCACACACACATATACACACCACACACACACCACACATATACACACCACAAATATACACACCACACACATATACTAACACATATATATACACACCATACATATATAATATATACATATATATACACACATATACACACCACACATATAAATATATTATATATATATATATTATATTATATATATATATAGTCATATTATAATATAATATATTATATATATAAATGTATTTATATATGTATATATATAAATAATATATTATATATATATATATATATATAAAATATATTTATATATATATTGTATTTATATATATATATAATAATATTATATATATAATATATTAATAATATATAGCTGCATTATATATATAAATATATTATATAAAGATATATAAAAGAAGAATATATATATATATATATATATATATTATATTTATATATATAATATTATATATAATATATTATATATATAATAATAATATATAATAAATATATTATATATATAATAATATCTAATATATATATATATATATATATATA
>NW_027013826.1:0-15085 GCF_036934945.1 Oncorhynchus masou masou | reverse complement strand
TACTACTAGTACTACTACAAAACAACTACTTACTACTACAAAACCACTACTTACTACTACTAGTACTACTACAAAACAACTACTTACTACTACAAAACCACTACTACTACTACTACTACAAAACCACTACTTACTACTACAAAACAACTACTTACTACTACTACAAAACTACTTACTAGTACTACAAAACCACTACTTACTACTACTAGTACTACTACAAAACAACTACTTACTACTACAAAACCACTACTACTACTACTACTACAAAACCACTACTTACTACTACAAAACAACTACTTACTACTACTACAAAACTACTTACTACTACTAGTACTACAAAACCACTACTTACTACTACAAAACCACTACTTACTACTACTACTACAAACAACTACTTACTACTACTGGTACTACTACAAAACAACTACTTACTACTACTAGTACTACAAAACAATTACTTACTACTACAAAACAACTACTTACTACTACAAAACCACTACTTACTACTACTAGTACTACAAAACAACTACTGCTACTATAAAACAATTACTTACTACTACAAAACGACAACTTACCTCTACTGTTACTACAACAACAACAAAACAACTACTTACTACTACTACTAAATGACTACTTACTATAAAACTAGCCAATTATTACTACTACTCAAATATCTGCTTTGACAAAAGTCGATAGACCCAGATATTGGCTTTTGAAATGAAAAGGTAAAAGTTTCAAAGCAAGAATAGTGTAGGGAAATGCTTTCTTGAATCCAATTTTAAACGCCAATGTATGTGAGAGTCTCCTTTTTTAAGTGACGAATATTAACTACAGATAATACTGGCACCCTGAATAAAAATGTCAGTGCTTTTTGGATGGGAACAATATGGGGACGAACATGCTTCTAACAGTTGTACCTGTGTCTCGGGGTCCTCGGCGCCCAGGCTGGCGGCGCCCAGTTTTACCACGTCGGCCAGTTTGGTGATGGTGATGACGGAAGACTGGGCAGCCTGGGCCAGTCTCTCCTGGCTGGCCCCGGCACCAGAGACCAGCAGCTTGGTGTCCTCCACCAGCGCCTTGGCTGTCTTTAGGATGTGCTCTCTGGGAGGGGCACCATGAGACATATGCATTCACAGTTATTTATGTAATATCAATCACTGTTTATGTACAGTGATGTGCATGATGGGTGTGGGACGACACCAGTCACCATGCCTCCTTAGTATCGTGGCAAGAAACAAAACACGAAGTGGATGTAGCTTCTTTAGGAAAACAGTCCTGACGTTGGAAACAAACATCATTGCTGTCATCCTGAGTCACATGTATTTATTTTCAAGCTATTAAAAACACACAATATTTTACATACAGGTTTTAAAAAGGACCAAAAGAGCTGGATCGGCTTTGTGTTAAAAAAAAATGATATAGAAAAAATATTGCGATGCTGGTATCGTCCCGGCCCCAGAGTTTAAGAGTTAATATTGTGTTCTGGATAATGATGACGTGTTCTATGGGTGAGTACGAAATAACTGACACAAATAAAAGTTCTATCGAATATTGTATCAAATAAGTATCTACTTTCTACTCTGTATATTCACACATATAATGAAAAGACAGACCTTTAAAAATTACGATTAACCCACTTTACCCTCCCAAGTCCAACAGTTAATAACCCCAGCATCAAATATTACACCAGGCTACCATAGTTAATAACCCCAGCATCAAATATTACACCAGGCTACCATAGTTAATAACCCCAGCATCAAATATTACACCAGGCTACCATAGTTAATAACCCCAGCATCAAATATTACACCAGACTACCATAGTTAATAACCCCAGCATCAAATATTACACCAGGCTACCATAGTTAATAACCCCAGCATCAAATATTACACCAGGCTACCATAGTTAATAACCCCAGCATCAAATATTACACCAGGCTACCATAGTTAATAACCCCAGCATCAAATATTACACCAGGCTACCATAGTTAATAACCCAGCATCAAATATTACACCAGGCTACCATAGTTAATAACCCCAGCATCAAATATTACACCAGGCTACCATAGTTAATAACCCCAGCATCAAATATTACACCAGGCTACCATAGTTAATAACCCCAGCATCAAATATTACACCAGGCTACCATAGTTAATAACCCCAGCATCAAATATTACACCAGGCTACCATAGTTAATAACCCCAGCATCAAATATTACACCAGGCTACCATAGTTAATAACCCCAGCATCAAATATTACACAGGCTACCATAGTTAATAACCCCAGCATCAAATATTACACCAGACTACTGGACAGTACCTGTGGTCGGCGAAGGTTTCGAGTTCTCACGGTTGAGCGTGCCGGCGGTGGCGAACATGATGGTGGTGTCCAGGTCGGCGATGATGCCCGACACGGTACTGGCTGCTGTGATGCAGGCCTGGGTGCCACGGTTACCAGCTTGAAGGGCCGCCAGCACATGAGACACCTGGCAGAGAGAAGAGATGTTATGAATATGGTGTCATCATAAGGCTGCATCAACCAAGGTTTAATGTCTGCAACTCTGACATGGTCCAACTGTGACTTATTAAGATCCAGAACCAAACAGACAACATTTCAATCCCAATCTGATTATTGTCAATCCCGGGAACCAGTCTATTTCAAAATTTGTCCTGACAAGGTGACAATGTAACGTTGTTGAAGGCATCACCAGTCAAAACAGACAGATACCCAGGCTTCCTTTGGGTTCTCAGGGGCTACAACGGTCACTCCTATGTTAACTCAAATTCATATTCAAATAACTTTATTGTTCCTGTGAGGAAATTCTTATCTGGAGGGTTTATTAAAAAAATAAAACACAGTAGGCTTAAATAACAAACAGAGGACAGGACAAATATAAAATGTTTTAAAAAACAGGGGCTAGCTCTATGTCGGTAGGAAGAAATACAGATAGGTCATTATGGCTCACCTTCTCGGAGACCTTGCGTGCGCTGTCGATCAGCTCCTTCTTGGTGAAGGAGTCGTTGGGACTACACTGCAGAGCTCCGGCCTTAGTCACCAGCCCAGTACAGTTGAAGCCGAGCTCCCCAACCTGCTTCTTGATGTAGGAACCAATCTGGACAGGACAGAGGAGTTGGGACTCTTTAGAAAGCTCTTTTGCAGTGCAGTATCATTCAGTACTGTACTTTTGAAAAAGAAAAAGGGTCATTAAGCAGATCCTCTTATCCAACTGTCAGTCAGTGCATTTTCAACAAAGGTAGGCGAGACGACCACATATCAGTCACTACAAGTAAAACACTTTCCTCCATAAGCATCAGCCAAACCAGTGCTCTTGTATTTGTACATATAACTACATATTGAATCTCCTTCTGTTTCCCCAAGCCAAGGACTGGGAGGAGAATTATCATGCTAATAAAACTGCATTTTTTTTTCCAGCATTATCACACTGGCATTGAGAATATGTATTAGTCATCAGATACCTCGTCGTTCTCTGCAGTGATGGCTGCGTGTTTGGCCTCGGTGGCTAGCTCTCCAAACTCATTAGTAAGCTCGCTGGCCAGACCTCCCAAGTCATCTGGGTTGGTGTTGGACTTAGTCACCTGAAAACAAGACACAGCCTTTTATCTAATGATCTTTCAATATATTTTTTCCTGAGGGAAGAGAATGTCCTGTATGGAAAACAAAGATTTCTCTACCAGACATATAACCCTTACAAACTATCATTCCACAGGAAGTGTATGTCATTCACGGTTTGATGATGACATCCAACTACTACAACCCCCACCAGTTCTACACAAACTTACTACCCCCCACATAACCACTCACCCACATCCAACTACTACAACCCCCGCAGTTCTACACACAAACTTACTACCCCCATAACCACATCCAACTACTACAACCCCCGCAGTTCTACACACAAACATCCCCCCACATAACTACCCACATCCACAACCCCCGCAGTTCTACACACAAACTTACTACCCCCACATAACCACTCACCTACATCCAACTACTACAACCCCGCAGTTCTACACACAAACTTACTACCCCCCACATAACCACTCCACCCACCCACATCCAACTACTACAACCCCAGCAGTTCTACACACAAACTTACTACCCCCACAACCACTCACCCACAAACAAACTCACAACCCCCCCTCCACCCTTCCTCACCATCTCCTGCCGGTGACGCGATGGCTTTGGCAGTCTTCACCATGGTTGTCTGGTAATCCACAAAGGAGCCATCGGGCTCGCCGGCAGGGCTCTCCTCCATCTTGTTGATGGCGGCGGTGATGGAGTCCACCATGCCGCCCAGGGCGCCCGCAGCGCTGGCCGTCTCCGACAGGGTGGCGCCTAAGTCGTCTACCGCCTCCTTCATCATCTGGACGGACTCCTCCAGAGCCTCCTGGGTGTGGGCCGCCTGGACAGACAGACACAGACAGAGAGACAAGATCAGTGGACGGTCGTACGCATCAAACTATAGCTGGGCCGCTGGTAGATACATTTTTATTGAGTGTTAGTTACCATCATCGTGTTTTCCCTCAGTGCCACTTACATTAGGAATAGACCTAGACAGTACCTCGCTATGTCACGGCATTAAAAACCATAATACTGCCATTAACACTGAAGATATGGATGCTGCCCTGCTGTCCCTGCTTAGACCAGAGTTAAATGTATAGGATATGTCATTTAGAAGACGCTTTAATCCGACTCATAGTCACGCGTGCATACATTTTTTATTTTATTTTACGTACGGGTAGTCCCAGGAATCGAACCCACTATCCTGCCGTTGAAAGCGCCATGCTCTACCAACTGAGCTACAGAGGACCACATAACACATGACGTCAAATATTTTCAAATACAGTAAAGCTGGAATAGATTATTTTTCCATGAGTGTCATATAGCAGACCTCCGGCCAAGGTAGAGCATCTGCAGGGCTGACTCGTACAGTATAGTATAGCATAGTAAAATACAGTTTTGTGAGAAAGCAGACCTTGGGGTTTCCTCCGGCCTCCTTGGCCGTGTAGAGCATCTGCAGGGCTGACTCAGTACAGTATAGTATAGCATATAGTATAGTAAAATACAGTTTTGTGAGAAAGCAGACCTTGGGGTTTCCTCCGACGCCTCCTTGGCCGTGTAGAGTATCTGCTAGGGCTGACTAGTACAGTATAGTATAGCATATAGTATAGTAAAATACAGTTTTGTGAGAAAGCAGACCTTGGGGTTTCCTCCGGCCTCCTTGGCCGTGTAGAACATCTGCAAGGGCTGACTCGTACAGTATAGTATAGCATATAGTATAGTAAAATACAGTTTTGTGAGAAAGCAGACCTTGGGGTTTCCTCCGGCCTCCTTGGCCGTGTAGAGCATCTGCAGGGCTGACTCCGTCAGCGATCTTGGTCTGGTCCAACACACGCCATCTGCTGTTGGCTGCTCTGAATCTTACTGGCCGTGCCGATGGCTGCCATGATGAGGGGCTCGAAATAGCTCACCATCTGAGACACTGAAGAGAGGAAGAGAGAGAGAGAGGACCAAATTGTTGTTGAGATATGTTCTATTTTATCACATTGCTGTATGTTTTTGTCAGACTCCAGCCAGCTGCATCAAGTCTTTGAAACAAAGTGAAGTAGTTACAAATTCACTAGATACGACGGTATAAATACAACCTTTGAAGGCGTTTAATGATAGAAAAGCTTAATTGTGAAATACGTAATTTCCTTAATACTAAATATGTAATTTCCTATTAGACTGTAAGGTATAAAGCCAGACAGATGTGGATAATGTAAATAGGCCAAGAGGATGGGGTCTCTTACCTTGTGTCCCAGATGGGAAGCCTCAGAGCGGGCTGCGATGCCACTGCCCTATCAGATTGCTGATCTCCTGACCGAAGCTGCCAGCTGCTCATGCAGAGCCTGAAACACACACACACACACACACACACACACACACACACACACACACACACGCACACACACCATGGTAGAAGCAAATACACAAACACAGATGTACTGGAAAAAGCTACATATGGTATAGTATATTATAAATCGGGGTGGTTCGAGCCCTGAATGCTGATTGGCTGACAGCAGTGGTTTATCAGACTGTATACCACACCTCCCGGGCCTTATTGCTAAATGGTATAGTATAGTGTAGTATGGTATAGTAGAGTACAGTAGAGTACAGTATAGTGTAGTATAGCTAGTATGGTATAGTGTGGTACTTCTGTGTATAGCAAAGTATAGGATAGTATGGTATAGTATGGTATGGTATAGTATGGTACGGCATTGTACAGTATAGACTAGTACAGTATGCTATAGTAATGTAGAGTACAGTATAGTATGGAATGGTACAGTATAGTATAGTATGATATAGTTTAGTCATGTACACATCTACAGTGCCTTTGAAAGTATTCAAAGCCCTTTCCACATTTTGTTAGGTTACAGCCTTACTAAAATGTATTACATAGTCCCCCCCCCCCCCCATCAATCTACACACAATACCCCATAATGACAAAGCAAAGACCGGTTTTTAGAAATTTTAGCAAATCTATAAAAAATTACAACATTAAATATGACATTTACATAAGTTTTCAGACCCTTTACTCAGTACTTTGTTGAAGCACCTTTGGCAGCGATTACAGCCTCAAGTCTTCTTGGGAATGACGCTACAAGCTTGGCACACCTGTATTTGGGGAGTTTCTCCCATTCTTCTCTGCAGATCCTCTCAAGCTCTGTCAGGTTGGATGGGGAGTGTTGCTTGCATAACTATTTTCAGGTCTCTCCAGAGATGCTTGATCGTCTAAGTCCGGGGCTCTGGGCTGAACGACTCAAGGACATTAAGAGACTTGGTCCCAAAGCCATTGTTGGGTTGTCTTGGCTGTGTGCTTAGGGTCGTTGTCCTGTTGGAAGGTGAACCTTCACCCCAGTCTGAGGTCCTGAGCGCTCTGGGAGCAGGTTTTCATCAAGGATCTCTCTGTACTTTGCTCCTGTTCATCTTTGCCTGACTAGTCTCCCAGTCCCTGCCACTGAAAAATATCCCCACTGTGCTTCACCGTAAGGATGGTGCCAGAGTTCTCATCCGAGATGTGAAACTTGGGATTCAGGGCCAATGATGGTCTGAGTGTCTTTAGGTGGTTTTTGGAAAACTCCAAGCTGGCTGTCATGTGCCTTTTACCAAAGGAGTGGTTACCATCAGCTGAGCCACTCCACCATAAAGGCCTGATTGGTGGAGGGCTGCAGAGATTGTTGTTCTTTTGGAAGGATCTCCCATCTCCACAGAAGAAGTCTCAGCTTTGTCAGCATGACCATCGGGATCTTGATCACCTCCCTGACCCAAGTCCTTTCTCCACCGATTGCTCAGTTTAGCCAGGTGGCCAGCTCTAGGAAGAGTCTTGGTGGTTCCAAACCTTCCATTTAAGAACAGAGGCCACTGTGTTCTTGGGGACTGTCAATGCTGCAGAAATGTTTTGGTACCCTTCCCCCAGATCTGTGCCTCGACACAATCATGTCTTGGAGCTCTTACAGGCAATTCCTTTGACCTCATGGCTTGGTTTGCTCTGACATGCACTGTCAACTGTGGGACCTTATATAGACAAGTGTGTGCCTTTCAAAACATGTCCAATCAATTTGAATTTACCACAAGTGGACACCAACTAAGCTGTAGAAACATCTCAAGGACTGTTCAATGGAAACAGGATGCACCTGAGCTCATTTTGAACATGTCTCAAAGCAAAGAGTCTGAATAGTTACAGTACCAGAAGAGGTTTGGCCACCCTCATTCAAGCCTGGTTTCTTTTTCTTCCTGTTTTCTAGAGTTTGTAGAACCGTAATTCTACACCTGCATTGCCTGTTTGGGGTAGGCTGGGTTTTGCACACATATGGAATCATGTATGTAACCAGAAAAGTGTTAAACAAATCAAAACCATTTTCTATTTGAGATTCTTCAAAGGCCTGATTGGTGGAGGGCACAGATTGTTGCTTGATGACAGCTTGCACAGAAGAAGTCAAATAGAGCTCTTGAATGACCATCGGGATCTTGTCCACCAAGTCCTTTTCTCCACCGGTACTTGCTCAGTTTAGCCAGGTCAGTTTTTAAAGAGTCTTAATCCATTCCAAACATCTTCCATTGAAGAACCTGTGTTTATGGGGACTATTGCTGCAGAAATTTTTGGTATATACCCAGATTGTGCCTCGACACACCGTTGTCTTGGAGCTCTTACAGGCAATTCCTTTGACCTCATGGCTTGGTTTTCCGAAGGCACTGTCAACTGTGGGACCTTATGAGTGACAAGTGTGTCACTTTCAAAACATGTCCAATCAATTGAAACACACAAACCGACAGCCAATTGCCAGACTGAGAAACATCTCAAGGACGATCAATGAAAGCACACACCTCCTGGGCTCAATGTCGTCTCTCAAAGTGAGTCTGCTGGTTACAGTACCAGGGAAAAGCCTGGACCACCTACTCATTCAAGGGTTGTTCAGCACCTCGATGGCCTCGTAGAATAATAGTAAAGACATTGTCTCTGGAATAACACGCATATGGAACATGTAGTACTTGAAAAACGATTTTGGAGAAGCCAAAAAACCATTTTCTATTTGAGATTTGTGTCATCCTTTTGTCTTGATGACAGCTTGCAGAAAATAGAAAATAAAGAAAACCCTTCTCAATGAGTGGGTGTGTCTCAACTTTTGACTGGCTGCATCAATATAAGCTAACAATTTTTAAAACGCAATCCATTTGCAAAAAAGGTCTAAAAACTCTGTCTTTATGGGGTATTGTACATTTTTTTAATACATTTTCCGAATAAACTGATGTAACTGAAAAGTGGAAAATGTTAGCGGTTACCTCATGTTGACACAGTATTTATCTCTGCTTGGTAATTGAGTGTTAACTGTTACACTCATGTTGACACACACACACATCTCTGCTCACACAATTGACCATGTTAACTGTTACCTCATGCCAGACAGAGTACATCTCTGCTGTGGTAATTGACCATGTTAACTGTTACCTCATGTTGACACAGATGTCCTCTGCTGTGAGTAACTGACCATGTTAACTGTTACCTCATGTTGACACAGTATTTATCTCTGCTGTGGTAATTGACCATGTTAACTGTTACCTCATGTTGACACAGTATTTATCTCTGCTGTGGTAATTGACCATGTTAACTGTTACCTCATAATTGGACACAGTATTTATCTCTGCTGTGGTAACTGACCATGTTAACTGTTACCTCATGTTGACACAATATTTATCTCTGCAATTAAACACCAACCATGTGAGGACTGTTACGGCTCATTTTTCACAAAGTTTTATCTCACTGATGTGGCAACTGACCATGTTAGCGGTTACCTCATGTTGATACAGTATTTATCTCTGCTGTGGTAACTGACCATGTTAACTGTTACCTCATGTTCACACAGTATTTATCTCTGCTGTGGTAACTGACCATGTTAACTGTTACCTCATGTTGGTGATAAGTTTCTTGATGGAGTCGGAAACGGTCCTGGAGTGTCCGGCCAACACTGACCACTTGGGGGTCTTTGGGGTTGACGGCCAGGGAGGCGACGGTCTGGATCAGACCTGTGGAGCTCTCCAGCATGGTCTTAGCTGCAGCCACGATGGGCTCCATCGCTGCCAGGCCCTGGGAGTTGGAACAATAATACAACATTCCGGTTGACTGTGTAACATCTGACGTATCCGTTGTCTCTCCACCCAAAAAAAAGTGGACAAGGTAGTATCTCATGGCAACCGTATTAAAATCAATTAACATTAGACGTTTATGTCAGTTTCATAATGTTGGCTCGGCGGTGAAGGGATGTGTGACATTCATCTGAATCGGGCTTTATTTTCATCGGGGAGGACAACAAGTTCAGTAGCCTTGTGGTCAGTGTCTCCACCCTGATATTGGAAGGTTGGAGGTTTGATCCCTGGTCAAGTCATACCAAATACTTAGAAATGGGACCGAATGCCTCAGCATTAAGGAGAAGAATTGGGGTTAAGGGGTAGGCAGTGTACATCAAGCTGCCAAATGGGCCATTTCTGGCTAGAAAGTACAGGGGAGAGCATAACCACAGAGAGAATAGGGAAGGGACAGCGTAACCACAGAGACAATAGGGAAGGGACAGCGTAACCACAGAGACAATAGGGAAAGGACAGCGTAACCACAGAGACAGTAGGGAAGGGACAGCATAACCACAGACAGTAGGGAAGGGACAGCGTAACCACAGAGACAATAGGGAAGGGACAGCGTAACCACAGAGACAGTAGGGAAGGGACAGCGTAACCACAGAGACAGTAGGGAAGGGACAGCGTAACCACAGAGACAGTAGGGAAGGGACAGCGTAACCACAGAGACAATAGGGAAGGGACAGCGTAACCACAGAGACAGTAGGGAAGGGACAGCGTAACCACAGAGACAGTAGGGAAGGGACAGCGTAACCACAGAGACAGTAGGAAAGGGACAGCGTAACCACAGAGACAGTAGGAAAGGGACAGCGTAACCACAGAGACAGTAGGGAAGGGACAGCATAACCACAGAGACAGTAGGGAAGGGACAGCGTAACCACAGAGACAGTAGGGAAGGCCAGTGTACTGTATTACCTCAGCGCTGATCTGAGCGGGCACGCTGGCGAATTCTGGGTTGGAGGCGAAGGCGGTGAGGTTATCCACAGCTTCTATCAGGGGCCCTGTGGCGACCCTACACTTCTCTCTGTTCTGCTGGTTAAACGCTCCATCCAGAGCCTACACACACAACGCACAAACAGGGTTACATTCATTAGTGATGGAATGCCATTCTAAAATGTATTTCTTATTACACGGGTTGTTGTTAGATAATTGTCAATGAACTTGGGGCATGGAGTCACCCTGCAAGTGTCTGTCACATTAACGATGTACCTTGCTGCAGCCCTAACCTGTACTGTACATATGAATTCAAAAAGTAGTGACTATTACTCACTTTGATGGACTTGACCAGATTGGCTGTGCTGTTGGCCACCTCCTTAGCAGACTGGACAAACTGTCGCTTGGCAACAGGGTTGGCTGTTTTGGAGGAGGCCAGGCGACAGGCGCTTGCACAGCGCTGACGTGTGCTTGGCGACGATGGTGGCGGCAGAGAGGACCTTGGGAAACAAGAGGAGGTGTCTGAAGTAGGCAGCTAAAAGATGGAAAACACTGCTTCTGTTCAGAAATATTGATCACCTTAATTCACCTTGATTCTGTATACGGTGGACATATGGAAAACAGTACGCAGAGCAAGTTTAGGTTGGTGACATGTATGGTCTGTGTGGTATGACGTGTGAGTGAGGGAGTCAGTGAGTGTATGAGAGTTTGCATGTGTTTATTTGTGTGTGCATGCGTGTGTTTATCCGTGGACCTTGAGTAAGCGAGTGAGTGTATGAATGTTCATTCGTACGATCATATATGTGTGTGTGTGTGTGTGTGTTACTCGTTTATATTGGAACACACAAAGCCTAACCAAAGTCATCCTTGACTGCGATAGACCGCTGACGACGTGTGTGTTTGTGCGCAGGCACCTGTGTGTGTGTGTGTGTGTGTGTGTGTGTGTGTGTGTGTGTGTGTGTGTGTGTGTGTGTGTGTGTGTGTGTGTGTGTGTTCTACCTGGGACTGGGTGCAGGCTGGGTCCACCAGGTTCTGGCATGCCATCTGGATGGACTGGTTGGCATCGGGCAAACTGGACCAGGGTCCACCAACCCCTTCTGGCCCGCGTGGGCTTTTAGGGTCTGACACTCCAACCAGGTAGGCACCCTGTAACATTTTTCAGACAAATCAATTTGTAAGTCGCTCTGGATAAGAGCGCCTGCCAAATGACTTAAAATGTAAATGTAAATGTTAATGTTGTATGGATGGTTTTGATGAACTAAACAAGATAAATGTAACAAGAGCCGACAGGAGTTAGAGCAAATATAGGAAAATGTTAGATTTTTTTTACAGCTGAAAAAAAACACTACAGCTAAAAATCTACGATGATCGCTGCTTTTATTAGACGATCGCTAACGTAGCAGCTCTGTTTATGACAACGTTAACGTCTGCAACACCACACGTGTTATTGTTGATGACAACGTTAACGTCTGCAGCACCACACGTGTTATTGTTTATGACAACGTTAACATATGCAGCGCCACACGTGTTATTGTTTATGACAACGTTAACGTCTGCAGCGCCACACGTGTTATTGTTTATGACAACGTTAACGTCTGCAGCACCACACGTGTTATTGTTGATGACAACGTTAACGTCTGCAGCGCCACACGTGTTATTGTTTATGACAACGTTAACGTCTGCAGCGCCACACGTGTTATTGTTGATGACAACGTTAACGTCTGCAGCACCACACGTGTTATTGTTTATGACAACGTTAACGTCTGCAGCACCACACGTGTTATTGTTGATGACAACGTTAGCGTCTGCAGCACCACCGCGTGTTATTGTTGATGACAACGCTAGCGTCTGCAGCACCACACGTGTTATTGTTTATGACAACGTTAACGTCTGCAGCACCACACGTGTTATTGTTGATCGACAACGTTAACGTCTGCAGCACCACACGTGTTATTGTTTATGACAACGTTAACGTCTGCAGTACCACACGTGTTATTGTTTATGACAACGTTAACGTCTGCAGCACCACACGTGTTATTGTTGATCGACAACGTTACCGTCTGCAGCACCACACGTGTTATTGTTTATGACAACGTTAACGTCTGCAGCACCACACGTGTTATTGTTGATGACAACGTTAACGTCTGCAGCACCACACGTGTTATTGTTGATGACAACGTTAACGTCTGCAGCACCACACGTGTTATTGTTTATGACAACGTTAACGTCTGCAGCACCACACGTGTTATTGTTGATCGACAACGTTAACGTCTGCAGCACCACACGTGTTATTGTTTATGACAACGTTAACGTCTGCAGCACCACACGTGTTATTGTTGATGACAACGTTAACGTCTGCAGCACCACACGTGTTATTGTTGATGACAACCTTAACGTCTGCAGCACCAGACGTGTTATTGTTTATGACAACGTTAACGTATGCAGCGCCACACGTGTTATTGTTGATGACAACGTTAACGTCTGCAGCACCACACGTGTTATTGTTTATGACAACGTTAACATATGCAGCGCCACACGTGTTATTGTTTATGACAACGCTAACGCCTGCAGCGCCCGCGTGTTATTGTTTATGACAGCGTTAACGTCTGCAGCACCACGCGTGTTATTGTTGATGACAACGTTAACGCCTGCAGCGCCACGCGTGTTATTGTTTATGACAACGTTAACGCTCGTGCATACCACTACGTGTTATTGTTGATGACAGCGCTAACGCCTGCAGCACCACACGTGTTATTGTTGATGACAACGTTAACGTCTGCAGCACCACACGTGTTATTGTTGATGACAACGTTAACGTCTGCAGCACCACACGCAAGTTATTGTTGATGACAACGCTAATCGCCTGCAGCACCACACGCGGTTATTGTTGATGACAACGCTAGCGTCTGCAGCACCACACGCTCTGTTATTGTTTATGACAAGCGCTAACGCCTGCAGCACCTACGCGTTATTGCTGATGACAACGCTAAATCGCCTGCAGCACCACCGCGTGTTATTGTTGATGACAACGGCATTAGCGCTCGGGTGCAGGCACCATTACCGGCATGTTGTTTTATGGCTGGCGCTAACGCCTGCAGCACCACCGTGTTATTGTTGATCGACAAGCGTTAGCGTCTGCAGCACCACACGCTGTTATTGTTTATGACAACGTTAACGTCTGCAGCACCACCGCGTGTTATTGTTGATGACAAGCGTTACGCGTCTGCAGCATCACACGTGTTATTGTTGATGACAACCTTAACGTCTGCAGCACCAGAGCGTGTTATTGTTTATGACAACGTTAACGTCTGCAGCACCCACGTGTTATTGTTGATGACAGCGTTAGCGTCTGCAGCACCACCGCGTGTTATTGTTGATGACAGCGTTAACGTCTGCAGCACCACGCGTGTTATTGTTTATGACAACGTTAACGTCTGCAGCACCACGAGTGTTATTGTTGATCGACAACGTTAACGTCTGCAGCACCACCGCGTGTTATTGTTGATGACAACGTTAGCGTCTGCAGCACCACCGCTGTTATTGTTGATGACAACGTTAGCGTCTGCAGCACCACCGTGTTATTGTTGATGACAACGCTTAACGTCTGCAGCACCAGACGTGTTATTGTTTATGACAGCGTTAGCGTATGCAGCGCGCTACCGCGTGTTATTGTTGATGACAACGTTAACGTCTGCAGCACCACGTGTTATTGTTTATGACAGCGTTAACATATGCGGCGCCACACGTGTTATTGTTTATGACAGCGTTAACGTCTGCAGGCCCCACGCGTGTTATTGTTTATGACAACGTTAACGTCTGCAGCACCACGTGTTATTGTTGATGACAACGTTAGCGTCTGCAGCACCACAGCGTGTTATTGTTGATGACAACGTTAACGTCTGCAGCACCCACGTGTTATTGTTGATGACAACGTTAGCGTCTGCAGCACCATGCGTGTTATTGTTTATGACAACGTACGTCGCAACACCACGCGTGTTATTGTTTATGACAACGTTAGCGTCTGCAGCACCACGGCGTGTTATTGTTTATGACAGCGTTAACGTCTGCAGCACCAGGCGTGTTATTGTTTATGACAAGCGTTAACGTCTGCAGCACCACGTGTTATTGTTTATGACAGCGTTAACGTCTGCAGCACCACGTGTTATTGTTTATGACAGCGTTAGCGTCTGCAGCACCACGTGTTATTGTTGATGATCAGCGTTAACGTCTGCAGCACCCACGTGTTATTGTTGATGATGACAGCGTTAGCGTCTGCAGCCCCACCGCGTGTTGTTGTTGATGACAAGCGCTAGCGCCTGCAGCACCACACGCGGTTATTGTTGATGACAAACGCGTTAACGTCTGCAGCACCACACGCGGCTATTGTTGATGACAGCGCTAGCGCCTGCAGCACCACGCGCGTGTTATTGTTGATGACCGCGTTAGCGCCTGCAGCACCACGT
>NW_027013825.1:0-15090 GCF_036934945.1 Oncorhynchus masou masou | reverse complement strand
TGTCTGTACACAGTATATACTGTAGTACCGTCCCTCAGCTGTGTGTTGGTGAAGTCAGAGGGTGAATGACAGGCGGTAAGGACTGGAGGGCTGAGGGCTGAGGGCTGAGGCCTGAGGCCTGAGGCCTGGGGCCTGAGGCCTGAGGCCTGTGGACTGCTGACTGAGGGCTGAGGGCTGAGGGCTGAGGGCTGAGGCCTGAGGCCTGGGGCCTGAGGCCTGAGGCCTGTGGACTGCTGACTGAGGGCTGAGGGCTGAGGGCTGAAGCCTGAGGCCTGAGGCCTGTGGACTGCTGACTGAGGGCTGAGGCCTGGGGCCTGAGGCCTGAGGCCTGTGGACTGCTGACTGAGGGCTGAGGGCTGAGGGCTGAGGGCTGAGGCCTGAGGCCTGGGGCCTGAGGCCTGAGGCCTGTGGACTGCTGACTGAGGGCTGAGGGCTGAGGGCTGAAGCCTGAGGCCTGAGGCCTGTGGACTGCTGACTGAGGGCTGAGGGCTGAGGGCTGAGGCCTGTGGACTGCTGACTGAGGGCTGAGGGCTGAGGGCTGAGGGCTGAGGCCTGAGGCCTGAGGCCTGTGGACTGCTGACTGAGGGCTGAGGGCTGAGGGCTGAGGCCTGAGGCTAGAAAGTGGCAGGTTAATGAAGAGTCATACAACACCCTGCATGCAGGAAGGAAGTAGGAAGGTGAGCTGCTGATTTTACCTTCCCCTCCATGCTGCCACTGTGACCACGTTTAAGGATTTATATCCCAGGTCATTGGTGGGCAACGGCCACCATCCAGCTACCAGGGACTACAGATAAAAATGACCTACGTAGCTAAGTCAGATGTAATGGTTGTACATGGTCCCTGGCAAATTAACACATAACTAATACCTCTGCAACATATGATGCCTACTGCAGGAGAGGGGGAGGAGGAGAGAAGAGGAGAGGCCTAGAGGAGGAGAGGCCTGCATGAGAGAGGGAGGAAGAGAGAGGGAGGAGAAGAGAGGGAGAAGAAGAGGCCTGCAGGAGAGTGGGAGGAAAAGAGGCCTGCAGGAGAGAGGGAGGAGGAGAGGCCTGCAGGAGAGAGGGAGGAGGAGAGGCCTGCAGGAGAGAGGGAGGAGGAGAGGCCTGCAGGAGAGAGGGGAGGAGAGGCCTGCAGGAGAGAGGAGGAGGAGGAGAGACCTGCAGGAGAGAGGGAGGAAGAGAGAGGGAGGAGAAGAGAGGGAGAAGAAGATGCCTGCAGGAGAGAGGGAGGAATGAGAGGCCTGCAGGAGAGAGGGAGGAGGAGAGGCCTGCAGGAGAGAGGGGAGGAGAGGCCTGCAGGAGAGAGGAGGAGGAGGAGAGACCTGCAGGAGAGAGGGAGGAGGAGAGGCCTGCAGGAGAGAGGAGGAGGAGGAGAGACCTGCAGGAGAGAGGGAGGAAGAGAGAGGGAGGAGAAGAGAGGGAGAAGAAGAGGCCTGCAGGGAGAGTGGGAGGAAAAGAGGCCTGCAGGAGAGAGGGAGGAGGAGAGGCCTGCAGGAGAGAGGGAGGAGGAGAGGCCTGCAGGAGAGAGGGAGGAGGAGAGGCCTGCAGGAGAGAGGGAGGAGGAGAGGCCTGCAGGAGAGAGGGGAGGAGAGGCCTGCAGGAGAGAGGAGGAGGAGGAGAGACCTACAGGAGAGAGGGAGGAGGAGAGGCCTGCAGGAGAGAGGGGAGGAGAGGCCTGCAGGAGAGAGGAGGAGGAGGAGAGACCTACAGGAGAGAGGGAGGAGGCCAAATCAGGAAGAGAAAGGGAGAATAAAGTGTGAGAGATAGAGGAAGGAAGAGAAGCAGCAGCTATCCAACTGAAACTGACTGCATTGACCTTTGGTGTTCCTTCTACTAAGCCAGTCTCATGCTGAATGCATCAGGTGAGCCTGAACTAAAGTCACAGAGCTCTTGGAGGATCCAGAAGGCTTTGCTTTGGTTTGTAGTGAGCGTTTTGAAAAGTGCTTTTACAGGGATACTGTTTATTGAGATTGAAACTCGTTCTGAGGACAAAAGGCTTTTGTTGTTGCGAACAAGTTTGAAAATTACTGTTTTCGTCTTCCTTCCTTCTCCTCGGTTTTGTTTATTCACAGCTCTTCCCAGTGAGGAGAGAGAGAAGAGGAGAGCCCAGCCTCCTCCTCCTTATCTCTTCTGGGATTTCACCTGCTCTTCCAGGAGCTACCTCAGCAATGTCACTCTCTACCCCATCGCTAAGCAGATGCTTAAAGGAGGCAGAAGGCATCAGACTGTGTACTTAAACCCTCTTGTTCTATGCACTTATATTTCACATCCACGTCAACTACCACTGAGGTCACATCCTGTATTGACCTCCAGTTCATATTTTTTTTTCTCTTTACTGACATCGTTATTTCTCTTTCACGGCCATTTATGTTGCAAAGAGGCCTCCCAAGTGGCACAGTGGTCTAAGGCAGTGGTCTAAGGCGGTGGTCTAAGGCGGTGGTCTAAGGCGGTGGTCTAAGGCGGTGGTCTAAGGCGGTGGTCTAAGGCGGTGGTCTAATGCGGTGGTCTAAGGCGGTGGTCTAAGCCGGTGGTCTAAGGCGGTGATCTAAGGCGGTGGTCTAAGGCGGTGGTCTAAGGCGGTGGTCTAAGGCGGTGGTCTAAGGCGGTGGTCTAAAGCGGTGGTCTAAGGCGGTGGTCTAAGACGGTGGTCTAAGGCGGTGGTCTAAGGCGGTGGTCTAAGGCAGTGGTCTAAGGCAGTGGTCTAAGGCAGTGGTCTATGGCAGTGGTCTAAGGCAGTGGTCTAAGGCAGTGGTCTAAGGCAGTGGTCTAAAGCAGTGGTCTAAGGCACTGCACTGCAGTGCTAGCTGTGGCACTAGAGATCCTGGTTCGCAACTGGGAGACCCAGTCGCACAATTGGCCCAGCGTCGTCCGGGTTAGAGTAGGCTTTGGCCGTGCAGGATGCCCTTGTCCCATCGCGCTCTAGCGAATCCTGTGGCGGTGCCGTGCGCAATGCACGCTAACACCGTCGCCAGTTGTGCGGTGTTCCCTCCGACACATTGGTGCGGCAGACTTCCCGGGTTAAGCGAGCAGTGTGTCAAGAAGCAGTGCAGATTGGCTGGGTTGTGTTACGGAGGACGCACGGCTCTCGACCTTCGCGTCTCCCGAGTCCGTACGGGAGATGCAGCGATGGGACAAGTAACTACCAATTGGGGAGAATAGGGTAAAACAAATACAAATACAAAATAAATAACAATGTTGTTTCAAAGAGGATTACAGGTGAATGAGAGTAGAGTTGGTTTGTTTGTATACAGTGAATGTAGTGACTTGCCTTTGAAACAGTCCTTGTCGGTCCCTGGATGGGAGACCGGATGCTGGTTGTTTCTGTACAAGAGAATTTGTTCTCAGTCAATTTACCTGGTAAACTAAGGGTCAATTAAATTAGGTTTTCTCTGTGGGGCAATCAGTATAGTGGTATTTGCTGTTGGGGTGTGTAGACTCAAACCAAGTGGTATTTGAACGGTTATTGTCTTAGAAACAACCTAAATTGACAAAGTTCTAGAATTCCTATTCAAAGATGTTGCCTCTGAAGCAGGAGAGATGGAGGGAGATGATACACAAACTTGCCATCTACGATAATAGTGACAATGATGGGGATGAAGGCCAGGCATTCACTAACAACAGATGTGGTTTACATAGACTTTGACGTTAACGATACTGGCAGCAGTCTGCTTGCCATACTGCAGCATCTAGAGGAAATAGCCTACTGTACCTACCTGTTAAGTGGTGAAATAACCATTCTTAGGTCTCCTAACCTGTTACAAATCGCGCAACATTTCAACGTCCTGCTACTCATGCCAGGAATAAGAGGTTATATGAGTAATAGGCACATCCTCTCGTTGGGTACACAGCAGGAAGAAATGGAAGGGGGAAAGTGGACTACGTTTTCCAAACTTGCTCCTATTGAATACAGATCGCTCCGTGATCAATTTGATCGTTTATTAACGTTTACTAATACCTAAAGTTGGATTACAGAAGTAGTTTGAAGTGTTTTGTCAAAGTTTATAGTTTATAAGTTTTTAACTTTTTTAATGTAAAAAAATAACGTTGCATTTAGAAAAAGTGTTTTTTCCTGGATCACACAGTCTTCATAAATTGACATTTTGGGTATACAAGGACCGATTTAATTGAAAAAAAGACCCAATTGTGATGTTTATGGGACATATAGGAGTGCCAACAAAGAAGCTCGTCAAAGGTAAGGAATGTTTTATATTTTATTTCTGCGTTTTGTGTAGCGCCGGCTACGCTAATTCGTTTGTTTACGTCCCCTTCTGGTATTTCGGCATGTTGCCTGCTATCAGATAATAGCTACTCATGCTTTCGCCGAAAAGCATTTTAAAAATCTGACTTGTTGGCTAGATTCACAACGAGTGTAGCTTGAATTGAGTACCCTGCATGTGTGTTTTAATGAACGTTTGAGATATCTGTCCTCAATGCAACCGCTGTGTCAGATTTCAAAAAAAGTGTATGGAAAAAGCAACCCATGCAATAATCTGAGACGGCGCACAGAACAGTAGCCAAATTAGCCTCCATGTTGGAGTCAACAGAAACCAGAAAATACATGATAAATGTTTCCTTACCTTTGATGAACTTCATCAGAATGCAGTCCTAGGAATACCAGTAAACAATTCCAAAGTGACAAAGTGCGTACACTACAACGTGACGAAATGTCCAAAAGTTCCGTAACAGTCAGTAGAAACATGTCAAACGATGTACTGAATCAATCTTTAGAATGTTGTTTACATATATCTTGAATAACATTCCAACCGGAGAATTAGAATGACTTCAGATGAGCGATGGAACGCAGTTCCTTCCCCTGTGAACGCGCCTGGTGAAAACATGGTCCACTCATGGCTGTGGTGGCTGTTTCCTGTGTCAATCGACCCCCCTTCACATTAGAGTCATCAGACAAAGTTCTATTGACTGCTGAGATCTAGTGGAAGTCGTAGGAAGTGAAAACTCATCCATATCTCGCTGTAGTTTCAATGAGACCTTGGTTAAAAATCTGCCACCTCCAGAAAAAAAACAGGAAGTGGAATTTCTCAGGTTTTTGCCTGCTATCTTCACGGACATATTTCAAACAGTTTTATAAACTTCAGAGTGTTTTCTATCCAATACTAATAATAATATGCAAATATTAACAACTATGACTGAGGAGCAGGCCGTTTGATATGGGCACCTTTCATCCAAGCTACTCAATACTGCCCCTGCAGCCATAAGAACAATCTAAACTTGATGCCCTCAATCTCACACAAATTATCAATGAACCTACCAGGTACCTCCCCAAAGCCTTAAACACAGGCACCCTCATAGATATCATTCAAACCAACTTGCCCTCTAAATACACCTCTGCTATCTTCAACCAAGATCTCAGCGATCACTGCCTCATTGCCTGCATCCGTAATGGGTCAGCGGTCAAACGACCTCTACTCATCACTGTAAAACGCTCCCTGAAACACTTCAGCGAGCAGGCCTTTCTAATCGACCTGGCCGGGGTATCCTGGAAGGATATTGATCTCATCCCGTCAGTAGAGGATGCCTGGATATTTTTTTTAAATGCCTTCCTAACCATCTTAAATAAACATGTGTAACGGGTTTCTTCCAACTCCTCCTCTGACGAAGAGGTGGAACAAGGATCGGACCAAAATGCAGCGTGGTTCGTTAGATACATCTTTAATGATGAAGAAAACACGAACAATACAAAACAAAAACGTTGAAAACCGAAACAGCCCTGACTGGTGCAACAAACACAGAGACAGGAACAATCAC
This sequence comes from Oncorhynchus masou masou, assembly GCF_036934945.1. Lineage (NCBI taxonomy): Eukaryota > Metazoa > Chordata > Actinopteri > Salmoniformes > Salmonidae > Oncorhynchus > Oncorhynchus masou. The sequence continues at coordinate 9,325 of NW_027013825.1, read as the reverse complement.
CCACAAACACACAGTGAAACCCAGGCTACCTAAATAGGGTTCCCAATCAGAGACAACGATAATCACCTGACTCTGATTGAGAACCGCCTAAGGCAGCCATAGACTAATCTATACACCCCACACAACCTCAAGACGAAACACACTACAAATAAACCCATGTCACACCCTGGCCTGACCCAATAAATGAAGATAACATAATAAATATAGACCAGGGCGTGACAACATGCCCCATTTAAGAAATTTAGAACCAGGAACAGATATAGCCCTTGGTTCTCTCCAGACCTGACTGCCCTTAACCAACACAAAATCATCCTATGGCGTTCTGCATTAGCATCGAACAGCCCCCGTGATATGCAGCTGTTCACGGAAGCTAGAAACCATTATACACAGGCAGTTAGAAAATCCAGGGCTAGCTTTTTCAAGCAGAAATTTGCTTCCTGCAACACTAACTCAAAAAAGATCTGGGACACTGTAAAGTCCATGGAGAATAAGAACACCTCCTCCCAGCTGCCCACTGCACTGAAGATAGGAAACACTGTCACCACTGATAAATCCACCATAATTGAGAATTTCAATAAGCATTTTTCTACGGCTGGCCATGCTTTCCACCTGGCTACTCCTGTAGCACTGCACCCCACACAGCAACTCGCCCAAGCCTTCCACATTTCTCCTTCTCCCAAATCCGTTCAGCTGATGTTCTGAAAGAGCTGCAAAATCTGGACCCCTACAAATCAGCCGGGCTAGACAATCTGGACCCTTTCTTTCTAAGATTATCTGCTGAAATTGTTGCCACCCCTATTACTAGCCTGTTCAACCTCTCTTTCGTGTCGTCTGAGATTCCCAAAGATTGAAAGCAGCTGCGGTCATCCCCCTCTTCAAAGGGGGGGACACTCTTGACCCAAACTGCTACAGACCTATATCTATCCTACCATGCCTTTCTAAGGTCTTCGAAAGCCAAGTCAACAAACAGATTACCGACCATTTCGAATCTCACCATACCTTCTCTGCTATGCAATCTGGTTTCAGAGCTGGTCATGGGTGCACCTCATCCACGCTCAAGGTCCTAAATGATATCTTAACCGCCATCGATGAGAACCATTACTGTGCAGCCGTATTAATTGATCTGGCCAAGGCTTTCGACTCTGTCAATCACAACATCCTCATCGGCAGATTCGACAGCCTTGGTTTCTCAAATGATTGCCTCGCCTGGTTCACCAACCACTTCTCTGATAGAGTTCAGTGTGTCAAATCGGAAGGTCTGCTGTCCGGACCTCTGGCAGTCTCTATGGGGGTACCACAGGGTTCAATTCTTGGACCGACTCTCTTCTCTCTATACATCAATGAGGTCGCTCTTGCTGCTGTTGAGTCTATGATCCACCTCTACGCAGACGACACAAATTCTGTATACTTCTGGCCCTTTGTTGGACACTGTGTTAACAACCCTGTCTGGTTAGAATGTAAACTCTCCTTCCAGATCCATATCAAACATCTCCAATCCAAAGTTAAATCTAGAATTGGCTTCCTATTTCGCAACAAGGCATCCTTCACTCATGCTGCCAAACATACCCTTGTAAAACTGACCATCCTACTAATCCTCGACTTTGGCGATGTCATTTACAAAATAGCCTCCAATACCCTACTCAACAAATTGGATGCAGTCTATAACAGTGCAATCCGTTTTGTCACCAAAGCCCCATATACTACCCACCATTGCAACCTGTTCACTCTCGTTGGCTGGCCCTCACTTCATACTCGTCGCCAAACCCACTGGCTCCATGTCACCTACAAGACCCTGCTATGTAAATCTACCATTCCAGTGTTTTACTTGCTATATTGTATTTACTTTGCCACCATGGCCTTTTTTTGCCTTTACCTCCCTTATCTCACCTCATTTGCTTACATCTTATATAGACTTGTTTATACTGTATTATTGACTGTATGTTTGTTTTAATCCATGTGTAACTCTGTGTCGTTGTATGTGTCGAACTGCGTTGGTTTATCTTGGCCTGGTCGCAATTGTAAATGAGAACTTGTTCTCAACTTGCCAACCTGGTTAAATAAAGGTGAAATAAATAAATAAATAAATAAATAAAAACAAAGTTAAACAGAACAGAACCATGAGTCATACTGGTGCTGTTCCCCATCCTCCACCTCTGGCCTGCTCGCCTCCCTACCACTGAGGAAGTACAGTTCCCGCTCAGCCCAGTCAAAACTGTTCGCTGCTCTGGCCCCCCAATGGTGGAACAAACTCCCTCACGACGCCAGGACAGCGGAGTCAATCACCACCTTCCGGAGACACCTGAAACCCCACCTCTTCAAGGAATACCTAGGATAGGATAAAGTAATCCTTCTCACCCCCCCTTAAATGATTTAGATGCACTATTGTAAAGTGGCTGTTCCACTGGATGTCAGAAGGTGAATTCACCAATTTGTAAGTCGCTCTGGATAAGAGCGTCTGCTAAATGACTTAAATGTAAATGTAAATGTTTCAAACCTCTCTAGGGTACGTCCCACCTGACCAACATCCAGTGAAAGTGCAGGGTGCCAAATTGAAACTACAGTAAATATTTAACATTCTTGAAAATACACATGCAATATGTCAAAATAAAGCTTAACTTCTTGTTAATCCAGACACGGTGTCAGATTTCAAAATGGTTTTACGGCGAAAGCATACCATGCGGTTATCTGAGGACAGCACCCCATCAAACAAGCACATGACAATCATATTTTAACTCACCAGGCGTGACACAAAACTCAGAAATAACAATATAATTCATGCCTTACCTTTGAAGATCTTCTTCTGTTGGCACTCTAAAATGTCGCATAAACATCACAAATGGTCCTTTTGTTCGATAATGTCCTTTTTTAGATCCATAAAAACTCAGTTTAGCTGGCATCAGTCAATAATACACTCAGATTCCCTACGTCAAAATGCATAGACAATTAATCCCAAATGTTACTAATAAACTTTTCCAAACAAGTCAAACAACGTTTATAATCAATCCTTAGGTATCCTAATACGCAAATAAACAATACAATTTAAGATGGAGAATCGTTATTGTCTATACCGGAGATAAACAACAAAGAACGCGCTTTCCTCCACGCACTTGGAATTTATTTATTTATTTTACCTTTATTTAACCTGGCAAGTCAGTTAAGAACAAATTCTTATTTTCAATGACGGCCTAGGAACAGTGGGTTAACTGCCTGTTCAGGGGCAGAATGACAGATTTGTACCTTGTCAGCTCTGGCGATTGAACTTGCAACTTTCCGGTTACTAGTCCAACCACTAGGCTACCCTGCCGGCCCAATCACTAAAGCAAAAATTGGAGCCACCTAGAAAACCTACAATTTCCAGGTCATTTTTCTAAAAAACAGCCTGAAACTATTTCTAAAGACTGTTGACATCTAGTGGAAGCCCTATGAACTGCAATTTGGGAGGACTTGGGCTTATAATTAAAGTTCAAGCCATTGAAAACAGTGGAAAGCTGAATTTTTTTGTGGGGGGGATGGTTTCTCATCTGGGTTTAATCATATCAGTTCTGTTATACTCACAGACATGATTTTAACAGTTTTAGAAACCTTAGAGCGTTTTCTATTTAAATCTAATAATTATATGCATATCCTAGCTTCTGGGCCTGAGAAACAGTCAGTTTACTTTTGGCACGCTTTTCATTCGAAACGTGAAAATACGGCCCCCTATCCCAAAGTTAACAGAACAAAACCATGAGTCTTCTTAGTGCTCTGGACCACATTTTGTTATGATATCACCATATTCTTATTAAAAACAAAACCTCAATCTACACAACAACATCATGACATCGCAATACCCCATAATGACATCACAATACCCCATATTGACAAAGCAAAAATAGGTTTGGGCGTTTTTGCAAATTTATTATAAAAAAAGACTGAAATATCACATTTGCATAAGTTTTCAGACCCTCGGGATTTGTTGAAGCACCTTTGGCAGTGATTACAGCCTCAAGTCTTCTTGGATATGAAGCTACAAGCTTGGCAAGCTGTATTATGGGAGCTTCTTGTTATTTGCAGATCCTCTCAAGGTCTGTCAGGTTGGATGGGGAGCATCGCTGTGCAGCTATTTTCAGGTCTCTCCAGAGAAGTTAGATTGGGTCAAAGTCTAGGCCCTGGCTTGGCCACTCAAGGACATTCAAAGACTTTTCCCGAAGCCACTCCTGCATCGTCTTGATTGTGTGCTTTGGGTCATTGTCCTGTTGGAAGGTAAACCATCTCCCAAGTCTGATGTTCTGAGCACTCTAGGGCAGATTTTCATCAAGAATCTCTCTGTTCATCTCTCATTCTCTTCATTCCCTCGATCCGGACTAGTCTCTTAGTCCTTACCTCTGAAAAACACCCCCACAGCATTAATCTGCCACCACTATGCTTCACCGTAGGGATAGTTCCAGGTTTCCTCCAGACGTGACGCATGGCATTCAGCTCAAAGAGTTCAATCTTGGTTTCATCAGACCAGATAATCGTGTTTCTCATGGCTTGAAAGTCTTTTGGTGCCTTTTGGCAAACCAAGCTGGATATAAAGTACCTTTTACTGAGTAGTGGCTTCCATCTGACCACTCTACTATAAAGGCCTGATTGGTGGAGTGCTGCAGAGATGGTTGTCCTTCTGGAAGGTTCTCCCATCTCCACATAGAAACTCTGGAGCACTGTCAAAGTGACCATCAGGTTCTTGGTCACCTCCAGGAACAAGGCACTTCTCCCCTGATTTCTCAGTTTGGCCGGGCGGCCAGCTCTAAGACGGGTCTTGGTTGTTCCAAACTTCTTCCATTTAAAAATGATGGAGGCCACTCTGTTCCTGGAGACCTTCAATGTTGCAAAATCTTTTTGGTACCTTTCCCCAGATCTGAGCCTCGACACAATTCTGTCTCGGAGCTCTACAGACAATTCCTTCGTCCTCATGGCTTGGTTTTTGGATCTTATACAGGCAGGTGTGTGCCTTTCCAAGTCATGTCCAATCAATTTCATTGACCACAGCTGGACTCCAATCAAGTTGTAGGAACATCTCAAGGATGATCCTGAGCTACAGGTTGCCCCTGAGCTCAATTTCAAGTCTCATAATAAAGGGTCTGAATACTTATGTAAATAAGGTTTTTCAAAAAATAAATTGTGTTGTGATGTCATTATGGGGTATTGTATTGTCATTATGGGGTATTGCGTGTAGATTCTCGGCTAAACTCGGCCTTGTCTCAGGATGGTAAGTTGGTGGTTGAAGATATCCCTCTAGTGGTGTGGGGGCTATGCTTTGGCAAAGTGGGTGTAGTTATATCCTTCCTGTTTGGCCCTGTCCGGGGGTGTCCTCGGATGGGGCTATAGTGTCTTCTGACCCCTCCTGTCTCAGCCTCCAGTATTTATGCTGCAGTATATTATATCTGGAGTACTTCTCCTGTCTTATCCGGTGTCCTGTGTGAATTTAAGTATGCTCTCTCTTTATTCTCTCTATCTCTCTTTCTCTCTCTCTCTCTCAGAGGACCTGGGCCCTAGGACCATGCCTCAGGACTACCTGGCGTGATGACTCCTTGCTGTCCCCAGTCCACCTGGCCGTGCTGCTGCTCCAGTTTCAACATTTACATTACATTTACATTTAAGTCATTTGGCAGACGCTCTTATCCAGAGCGACTTACAAATTGTTTCAACTGTTTCAACTGTTCTGCCTGTGATTATTATTATTTGACATGCCATCTTGGCCATGTTCTGTTATAATCTCCACCCGGCACAGCCGGAAGAGGAATGGCCACCCCACATAGCCTGGTTCCTCTCTAGGTTTCTTCCCAGGTTTTGGCCTTTCTCGGGAGTTTTCCTAGCCACTGTGCTTCTACACCTGCATTGCTTGCTGTTTGGGGTTTTAGGCTGGCATTCTGTACAGCACTTTGAGATATCAGCTGATGTACGAAGGGCTATATAAATACATTTGATTTGATTTGATTGACGAGGAAAAAAATATTTAATACATTTTAGAATAAGGGTGTAACGTAACAAAATGTTGAAAAGGTAAAGGGGGTATGAATTATTTCCGAATGCACCGTAGGTTTAGCAGAGTTTTTGCACTGTAGGTTTAGCAGAGTTTTAGCACTGTAGGTTTAGCAGAGTTTTAGCACTGTAGGTTTAGCACTGTAGGTTTAGCACTGTAGGTTTAGCAGAGTTTTAGCACTGTAGGTTTAGCACTGTAGGTTTAGCACTGTAGGTTTAGCAGAGTTTTAGCACTGTAGGTTTAGCAGAGTTTTAGCACTGTAGGTTTAGCAGAGTTTTAGCACTGTAGGGTTAGCACTGTAGGTTTAGCAGAGTTTTAGCACTGTAGGTTTAGCACTGTAGGTTTAGCACTGTAGGTTTAGCAGAGTTTTAGCACTGTAGGTTTAGCACTGTAGGTTTAGCAGAGTTTTAGCACTGTAGGTTTAGCAGAGTTTTAGCACTGTAGGTTTAGCAGAGTTTTAGCACTGTAGGTTTAGCAGAGTTTTTAGCACTGTAGGGTTAGCACTGTAGGTTTAGCAGAGTTTTAGCACTGTAGGTTTAGCACTGTAGGTTTAGCACTGTAGGTTTAGCAGAGTTTTAGCACTGTAGGTTTAGCACTGTAGGTTTAGCAGAGTTTTAGCACTGTAGGTTTAGCAGAGTTTTAGCACTGTAGGTTTAGCAGAGTTTTAGCACTGTAGGTTTAGCAGAGTTTTAGCACTGTAGGTTTAGCAGAGTTTTAGCACTGTAGGTTTAGCACTGTAGGTTTAGCACTGTAGGTTTAGCAGTATACGTCTTAGGACAACGGCCTCTTGTTCTTCTAAGGCATCTGGAAATTTGAGCCAGATGCCTCTCCTACATTTATCTGGACAAGGGACTTATTAATGAGAAAACAGCTTTAGACTAGATCTCTCCACCTGGCAGAAGAGAAGGGCTTCAGTGTGTTCAGTGTATAAATAAACCCTCCGAGTGACTAATGGAAGATAAAACATACATGAAACAGACAAGATTAACAGGACATTTACATTACATTTGAGTAATGTAGCCAATGCTCTAACCCAGAGCGACTTACATTAGCGTGTTTTTTGAAATGTTACTTTGGCATGCGATGGTTAACCTGTTGAGTCGCGCAATCCCGGATCCGGGATTCTATTTATAGCCTCAAGCTCATTAGCATAACGCAACGTTAACTATTCATGAAAATCGCAAATGAAATGAAATAAATATATTTGCTCTCAAGCTTAGACTTTTGTTAACAACACTGTCATCTCAGATTTTCAAAATATGCTTTTCAACCATAGCTAAACAAGCATTTGTGTAAGAGTATTGATTGCTAACATGGCTATAAGCCTAGAATTCAGCCAGCAACATTTTCACAAAAACAAGAAAATAATTCAAATAAAATCATTTACCTTTGAAGAACTTCAGACGTTTAGATAGCAAATGTTAGATAGCAAATGTTCAGTTTTTCAAAAAAATATTATTTGTGTAGGACAAATCGCTCCGTTTTGTTCACGTTTGGCTATGAAAAAAACCTGTATACAGTTATAGCCTCAAGCTCATTAGCATAATGTAACGTTAACGATTTCTGAAAATCGCAAATAAAATGAAAATAATGCGCCTGCTCTAAAGCTTAGCTTTTTTTTAACAACACTGTCATCTCAGATTTTCAAAATATGCTTTTGAACCATCGCTATTCACTAATTTGTGTAAGAGTATGCTAAGCTAGCTTAGCATTTTGAGTAGCATTTAGCACGCAGCATTTTCACAAAAACCAGATAACCAAATAAATAAAATCATTTACCTTTGAAGAGCTTCGGATGTTTTCAATGAGGAGACTCTCAGTTACATAGCAAATGTTCAGTTTTTCCTGAAAGCATCTTTGTGTAGGAGAAATCGCTCCGTTTTGTACATCACATTTGGCTACCGAAACGAACCGAAAAGTCAGTCATCAACAACGTCAAACTTTTTCCGAATTAACTCCATAATATCGACCGAAACATGGCAAACGTTGTTTGGAATCAATCCTCAAGGTGTTTTTTCACATATCTCTTCATTGATATATCATTCGTGGAAGCCTGCTTTCTTCTCTGAATTCCATGGAAAAATACTTGCAGCTGAGGTTTGCGCACCAATTTCGGCGCAGGACACCGGGCGGACACCTGGTAAATGTGGTCTCTTATGGCCAATCTTCCAATGATATGCCTACAAATACGTCACAATGCTGCAGACACCTTGGGGAAACGACAAAAAGGGCAGACTCATTTCTCTCGCATTCACAGCCATATAAGGAGACAATGGAAAACGGAGCCTCAAAAATCCTGCTCATTTCCTGGATGCCGTTTCATCTTGGTTTTGCCTGTAGCTCACGTTCTAGTGCACGCACAGAAAATATCTTTGCAGTTCTGGAAAGTTTCTTTCCAAAGCTACAAAATATTGCGCTTAAAACGGGAACGTCTTTTTATCCAAAAATGATATCGCGCCCCTAGAGTTTCAAGAGGTTAATGTAGTTCATGGAAGCCACAGTGCTCTTGCGACTAGCAGGTAATGCTTGATGCATGAACTCTACACAACCATTTTTAAAAACGGTCCCCACAGCTATGGCATAAACAGCACACACACAGCACACAAGAGGTTAACTGGCAATCCATTTACCTAGGAGAGTAAAAGAGAATCGCAGCACAAGGTGGTCTGGAGCAATCAGACTCGTAGAGAAATAATTTACCCTGGTGCCTGCAAGCACTAGCAGGACTCTGCTTTCTCTCTCTTTCTCTCTCTCTCTCTCTCTCTCTCTCTCTCTGGCTTCCTTTCTGCCAAATCCAGCAGCCACCTTCCACCACCATGCTGACCTTTAGAATATATATCTCACAATCTGATTTCAAATTTAAACACAACTAATGTAGACTGCTGAGAAAGAGGGAGAGACCAACATATATATATATATATATATATATATATATATATATATATATATATATAGAGAGAGAGAGAGAGAGAGAGAGAGAGACCAACATATATATACATATAGAGAGAGAGAGAGCGAGAGAGAGAGAGACCAACAGAGAGCGAGACCAACAGATAGAGAGAGAGACCATCAGAGAGAGAGACCAACAGATAGAGAGAGACCATCAGAGAGAGACCAACAGATAGAGAGAGAGACCATCAGAGAGAGAGACCAACAGATAGAGAGAGAGACCATCAGAGAGAGAGAGACCAACAGATAGAGAGAGAGACCAACAGAGAGAGAGAGAGAGAGACCATCAGAGAGCGAGACCAACAGATAGAGAGAGACCAACAGAGAGAGACCAACAGATAGAGAGAGACCAACAGAGAGAGAGACCAACTG
>NW_027013824.1:0-15090 GCF_036934945.1 Oncorhynchus masou masou | reverse complement strand
TTGGCGCTCCAGTACTACTTGCTGTGTGGTAGCAGAGAGAACAGTCTATGACTTGGCAATCCAGTACTACTTGCTGTGTGGTAGAAGAGAGAACAGTCTATGACTTGGCAATCCAGTACTACTTGCTGTGTGGTAGCAGAGAGAACAGTCTATGACTTGGCAATCCAGTACTACTTGCTGTGTGGTAGCAGAGAGAACAGTCTATGACTTGGCAATCCAGTACTACTTGCTGTGTGGTAGAAGAGAGAACAGTCTATGACTTGGCAATCCAGTACTACTTGCTGTGTGGTAGCAGAGAGAACAGTCTATGACTTGGCAATCCAGTACTACTTGCTGTGTGGTAGCAGAGAGAACAGTCTATGACTTGGCAATCCAGTACTACTTGCTGTGTGGTAGCAGAGAGAACAGTCTATGACTTGGCACTCCAGTACTACTTGCTGTGTGGTAGCAGAGAGAACAGTCTATGACTTGGCACTCCAGTACTACTTGCTGTGTGGTAGCAGAGAGAACAGTCTATGACTTGGCAATCCAGTACTACTTGCTGTGTGGTAGAAGAGAGAACAGTCTATGACTTGGCAATCCAGTACTACTTGCTGTGTGGTAGCAGAGAGAACAGTCTATGACTTGGCAATCCAGTACTACTTGCTGTGTGGTAGCAGAGAGAACAGTCTATGACTTGGCAATCCAGTACTACTTGCTGTGTGGTAGCAGAGAGAACAGTCTATGACTTGGCACTCCAGTACTACTTGCTGTGTGGTAGCAGAGAGAACAGTCTATGACTTGGCACTCCAGTACTACTTGCTGTGTGGTAGCAGAGAGAACAGTCTATGACTTGGCACTCCAGTACTACTTGCTGTGTGGTAGCAGAGAGAACAGTCTATGACTTGGCAATCCAGTACTACTTGCTGTGTGGTAGAAGAGAGAACAGTCTATGACTTGGCAATCCAGTACTACTTGCTGTGTGGTAGCAGAGAGAACAGTCTATGACTTGGCAATCCAGTACTACTTGCTGTGTGGTAGCAGAGAGAACAGTCTATGACTTGGCAATCCAGTACTACTTGCTGTGTGGTAGCAGAGAGAACAGTCTATGACTTGGCACTCCAGTACTACTTGCTGTGTGGTAGCAGAGAGAACAGTCTATGACTTGGCACTCCAGTACTACTTGCTGTGTGGTAGCAGAGAGAACAGTCTATGACTTGGTGCTCCAGTACTACTTGCTGTGTGGTAGCAGAGAGAACAGTCTATGACTTGGCAATCCAGTACTACTTGCTGTGTGGTAGCAGAGAGAACAGTCTATGACTTGGCAATCCAGTACTACTTGCTGTGTGGTAGCAGAGAGAACAGTCTATGACTTGGCACTCCAGTACTACTTGCTGTGTGGTAGAAGAGAGAACAGTCTATGACTTGGCACTCCAGTACTACTTGCTGTGTGGTAGCAGAGAGAACAGTCTATGACTTGGCACTCCAGTACTACTTGCTGTGTGGTAGCAGAGAGAACAGTCTATGACTTGGCAATCCAGTACTACTTGCTGTGTGGTAGCAGAGAGAACAGTCTATGACTTGGCAATCCAGTACTACTTGCTGTGTGGTAGCAGAGAGAACAGTCTATGACTTGGCACTCCAGTACTACTTGCTGTGTGGTAGCAGAGAGAACAGTCTATGACTTGGCAATCCAGTACTACTTGCTGTGTGGTAGCAGAGAGAACAGTCTATGACTTGGCACTCCAGTACTACTTGCTGTGCAGTAGCAGAGAGAACAGTCTATGACTTGGGTGACTGGAGTCTTTGACAATTTTCAAATCAAATCAAATTGTATTGGTCACAAACACATGGCTAGCAGATGTTATTGCGAGTGTAGTGAAATGCTTGTGCCTCTAGTTCAGACAGTGCAGCAATATCTAACACGTAATCTAAGTATTCGACAACAACTTCCTAATATAGACAAATCTAAGTAAAGGAATAGAATAAGAATATATACATATACATACAGTGCCTTGCGAAAGTATTCGGCCCCCTTGAACTTTGCGACCTTTTGCCACATTTCAGGCTTCAAACATAAAGATATAAAACTGTATGTTTTTTATTTTTTCATGAAGTGGAACGACATTTATTGGATATTTCAAACTTTTTTAACAAATCAAAAACTGAACAATTTGGCGTGCAAAATTATTCAGCCCCCTTAAGTTAATACTTTGTAGCGCCACCTTTTGCTGCGATTACAGCTGTAAGTCGCTTGGGGTATGTTTCTATCAGTTTTGCACATCGAGAGACTGAAATTTTTTCCCATTCCTCCTTGCAAAACAGCTCGAGCTCAGTGAGGTTGGATTGAGAGCATTTGTGAACAGCAGTTTTCAGTTCTTTCCACAGATTCTCGATTGGATTCAGGTCTGGACTTTGACTTGGCCATTCTAACACCTGGATATGTTTATTTTTTAACCATTCCATTGTAGATTTTGCTTTATGTTTTGGATCATTGTCTTGTTGGAAGACAAATCTCTGTCCCAGTCTCAGGTCTTTTGCAGACTCCATCAGGTTTTCTTCCAGAATGGTCCTGTATTTGGCTCCATCCATCTTCCCATCAATTTTAACCATCTTCCCTGTCCCTGCTGAAGAAAAGCAGGCCCAAACCATGATGCCACCATGTTTGACAGTGGGTATGGTGTGTTCAGGGTGATGAGCTGTGTTGCTTTTACGCCAAACATAACGCTTTGCATTGTTGCCAAAAAGTTACATTTTGGTTTCATCTGACCAGAGCACCTTCTTCCACATGTTTGGTGTGTCTCCCAGGTGGCTTGTGGCAAACTTTAAACAACACTTTTTATGGATATCTTTAAGAAATGGCTTTCTTCTTGCCACTCTTCCAAAAAGGCCAGATTTTTGCAATATACGACTGATTGTTGTCCTATGGACAGAGTCTCCCACCTCAGCTGTAGATCTCTGCAGTTCATCCAGAGTGATCATGGGCCTCTTGGCTGCATCTCTGATCAGTCCTCTCCTTGTATGAGCTGAAAGTTTAGAGGGACGGCCAGGTCTTGGTAGATTTGCAGTGGTCTGATACTCCTTCCATTTCAATATTATCGCTTGCACAGTGCTCCTTGGGATGTTTAGAGCTTGGGAAATCTTTTTTTATCCAAATCCGGCTTTAAACTTCTTCACAACAGTATCTCGGTGTCACGTCTAATCAAGGTGGGTGGAATCAGGCGCAGAGAGCAGATAGCGATATAAAGTTTTATTCTCCGGTGAACAAAATAAACACGGTCAACCCAAATACACACAGGGTGAAATTATCCAACACAGGATAACAGACTAACCGGAGAATAAGAAACACAATAACACCGACAGACAAAATGAATGACAAAATAAACAATCCCGCACAAAACAAGGGCGGGACAACCTACATTATATACAGACACTAATTAACTAAACAACACACAGGTGAAACCAATCAGACAAAACCAACAGATACACGAAAAAGGGATCGGTAGTGGCTAGTAGGACGGTGACGACGACCGCCGAGCACCGCCAGAACGGGCAGGAGAGCCAACCTCGGCGGAAGTCGTGACACTCGGACCTGCCTGGTGTGTTCCTTGTTCTTCATGATGCTCTCTGCGCTTTTAACGGACCTCTGAGACTATCACAGTGCAGGTGCATTTATATGGAGACTTGATTACTCACAGGTGGATTGTATTTATCATCATTAGTCATTTAGGTCAACATTGGATCATTCAGAGATCCTCATTGAACTTCTGGAGAGAGTTTGCTGCACTGAAAGTATAGGGGCTGAATAATTTTGCACGCCCAATTTTTCAGTTTTTCATTTGTTAAAAAAGTTTGAAATATCCAATAAATGTCGTTCCACTTCATGATTGTGTCCCACTTGTTGTTGATTCTTCACAAAAAAATACAGTTTTATATCTTTATGTTTGAAGCCTGAAATGTGGCAAAAGGTCGCAAAGTTCAAGGGGGCCGAATACTTTCGCAAGGCACTTTATATGTATGAGTAGGGCCTTCCTCTGACACGGCCTAGTATATAGGTCTTGGATGGCAGGGAGCTTGCCCCTAGTGATGTACTGGGCCGTACGCACTACCCTCTTTAGCACCTTACGGTCAGATGCCGAGCAGTTGCCATACCAGGCGGTGATGCAACCAGTCAAGATGCTCTCAATGGTGCAGCTGTATAACTTTTTGAGGATCTGGGGACCCATGCCAGATCTTTTCAGTCTCCTGAGGGGGAAAAAAGTGTTGTTGTGCCCTCTTCACAACTGTCTTGGTGTGTTTGGACAGGGATCGTTCGTTGGTGATGTGGACACCAAGGAACTTAAAACTCTTGACCCGCTCCACTTCAGTCCGCCAATGTTAAAGGGGGCCTGTTCAGCTCTCCTTGTCCTGTAGTCCACGATCAGCTCCTTTGTCTTGCTCACATTGAGGGAGAGGTTGTTGTCCTGGCACCACACTGCCAGGTCTCTGACCTCCTCCCTATAGGCTGTCTCATCGTTGAGGGAGAGGTTGTTGTTCTGGCACCACACAGCCAGGTCTCTGACCTCCTCCCTATAGGCTGTCTCATCATTGTCGGTGATCAGGCCTACCACTGTTGTGTCGTTAGCAAACTTAATGATGATGTTGGAGTCGTGCTTGGCCACGCAGTCGTGGGTGAACAGGGAGTACAGGAGGGGACTGAGCACGCACCTCTGAGGGGCCCCGGTGTTGAGGATCAGCGTGGCAGATATGTTGCTACCTACCCTCACCACCTGGAGGCGGCCCATCAGGAAGTCCAGGATCCTGTTGCAGAGGGAGGTGTTTAGTCCTAAGGTCCTTAGCTTAGTGATGAGCTTTGTGGGCACTATGGTGTTGAACGCTGAGCTGTAGTCAATTGACAGCATTCTCACATAGGTGTTCCTTTTGTCCAGAAAGGTCAGTGTGGAGTGGCATTGAGATTGTGTCATCTGTGGATCTGTTGGTGCGGTATGTGAATTGGAGTGAGTCTAAGGTTTCCGGCATAATGGTATAAAGTACGTTGTGGATACCAACGTGAGTGCTACGGGGCGGTAATCATTTAGGCAGGTTACTTCCGCTTTCTTGGGCACAGGGACTATAGTGGTCTGGGAGAGGTTGACAATGTCAGGGAAGACACTTGCCAGTTGGTCCTCTATCAGAATTATTGGAAAATCTGAACTCTAGACAAAGAACACTGACCCAAACAATGTTCCTGAACACGTCATAACTCATAACTCAAGCACATAAATGCAGCAATAAACTCCACAGACTATAACAAACTCCATTAACTATAACAAACTCCACAGACTATAACAAACTCCATTAACTATAACAAACTCCACTGACTATAACAAACTCCATTAACTATAACAAACTCCATTCACTATAACAAACTCCATTAACTATAACAAACTCCATTAACTATAACAAACTCCATTCACTATAACAAACTCCATTAACTATAACAAACTCCATTAACTATAACAAACTCCACAGACTATAACAAACTCCATTAACTATAACAAACTCCACTGACTGTAACAAACTCCATTAACTATAACAAACTCCATTCACTATAACAAACTCCATTAACTATAACAAACTCCATTCACTATAACAAACTCCATTAACTATAACAAACTCTACTGACTATACCAAACTCCACTGACTATAACAAACTCCATTAACTATAACAAACTCCATTCACTATAACAAACATCCATTTTCTATAACAAACGTCATTCACTATAACAAACTCCATTAACTATAACAAACTCCATTAACTATAACAAACTCCACTGACTATAACACACTCCATTGACATGTATGAATCATCAAGTCTTCTCTGATTTATTGTCATGAAAAGATGCCCCCTCCCCAACCACCAACCCCTGAGATATGACGCTGCAAAACTGGGCAAAACATCCATATGGCGAGTGGGCCCTATGAAATTATAGGCAGTAACACAGTAATTGTTTGGCCAAATTGTTTCAGTGAGTAACAATGTGGTAAAACAGAGCACAGATGTTTAGCAAGTTTCCCTGGTCGACATGCTGATGCCCAGCTGGTGTGTGAGAGTCTGCCCGCACGTCCGCCTGTTTGTCCGCCTGTGTGTGTGTGTGTGTGTGTGTGTGTGTGTGTGTGTGTGTGTGTGTGTGTGTGTGTGTGTGTGTGTGTGTGTGTGTGTACAACAACCACTTCCTGTCCCAAACCTACAACAACCAATGTCCCAAACCTAGACCATCCACTGTCCCAAACCTACACCAACCACTTCCTGTCCCAAACCTACACCAACCACTGTCCCAAACCTACACCAACCGCTGTTCCAAACCTACACCAACCGCTATCCCAAACCTAGACCATCCACTGTCCCAAACCTACACCAACCACTTCCTGTCCCAAACCTACACCAACCACTGTCCCAAACCTACACCAACCGCTGTTCCAAACCTACACCAACCGCTATCCCAAACCTAGACCATCCACTGTCCCAAACCTACACCAACCACTTCCTGTCCCAAACCTACCCCAACCACTATCCCAAACCTACACCAACCCCTTCCTGTCCCAAACCTACACCAACCACTGTCCCAAACCTACACCAACGACTTCCTGTCCCAAATATACACCAACCACTTCCTGTCTCAAACTTACACTAACCCTTCCCTGTCCCAAACCTACACCAACCACTTCCTGTACCAAACCTACACCAATCACTTCCTGTCCCCAACCTACACCATCCACTACCAGTCCCAAATCTACACCAACCACTTCCTGTCCCAAACCTACATCAATCAACCCTGTCCCAAAACTACTCCAATCTGCCCTGTCTCAAACCTACACCAACCCTGTCCCAAAACCACACCAATAATCCCTGTCCCAAACCTACTCCAATCAACCCTGTCCCAAATGTACACCATTCCATATCCCAAGCCTACACCATACCGTGTCCTAAACCTACACAAGTCCCTGTCCCATACCTACACAAACCCTGTCCCAAACCAATACCAAAACTATGTCCCAAACTTACACCAAACCTGTCCCAAACCTACACCAACCCTGTCCCAAACCTACACAAACCCTGTCCCAAACCAATACCAAAACTATGTCCCAAACTTACACCAAACCTGTCCCAAACCTACACCAACCCTGTCCCAAACCTACACAAACCCTGTCCCAAACCTATACCAAACCCTGCCCGAAATCTAAACCATCCCTGTCCCAAACCTACATCAACCCTGCCCCACACCTACACCAAACCTGTCCCAAACCTACACCAATCAACCCTGTCCCAAACCTACACCACCCTGTCCCAAACCTACACCAATGTTGTGTGTCTGGCCAGAGTGTTAGCGTTGTTGCTGGTCTAATGTTGTGTGTGTCTGACCAGAGTGTTAGTGTTGTTGCTGGTCTAATGTTGTGTGTCTGGCCAGAGTGTTAGTGTTGTTGCTGGTCTAATGTTGTGTACGACTGTCATCGCCTTAATCAGACATTTGAAAACAGTCCCAGTAAATACAAAAAGCAAGAAAGTCAAGATAAATGTCTGTGATGAAACAATGGACTTCTAGTGTAATGAAAGGAATGAGGATTTAAATGCTAGGCTGGCCAAGATTTGGGGTGGAGCTTGAAATTTGGCTTCCTGAGCAACTAACGCCTACACATTCTGCTGCACACTTTAAAACAAGGAGGTTACTTCGCAAATGGCACCCTGTTCCCTGTGCAGTGCACTACTTTTGACAAAAGTAGTGCACTATGTAGGGGACAGGGTGTCGTTAGAGATGCATCCCAAAACAGATTTCAAAACCTTCTCATGTCAATGACTCAGGGACTTATTTTGGCTTCAGTTTATTCTGTTTAATTTGGCAACATGGCCATTGTGGGATTTGTAGATAATGGTGTGAGTTCAACAATATGGTTTCCATAACCAAAACTCTTTCACAACCCAGAAAACCAACAGTTTCATTAACTAGTGAAAACTTTTAGTGCCAAATAGAAAACTCGGTCTTCTTTCCCACAGTACATATCCTTGATAGGATAGTAAGTACATTATCCTTCTGATAGGATGAGAACATTGTTCTATATCATTGTATTATATTACACTACACTAAAAGTCAAATGTGTACTCTAATTTGAAGGCTCTCTAAACAAATACACTGCTGAAATGAGAGTGATTTCTGGTTCTACACAGAACCTTTTTGATGGCTATATGATGGTTATATGATGGCTGTATAATGGCCATATGATGACTATATGATGGCCATACGATGGGTTTATGATGGTTATATGATGACTATATGATGGCCATACGATGGGTTTATGATGGTTATATGATGGCTGTATAATGGCCATATGATGACTATATGATGGCCATACGATGGGTTTATGATGGTTATATGATGACTATATGATGGCCATACGATGGGTTTATGATGGTTATATGATGGTTATATGATGGCCATACGATGGGTTTATGATGGTTATATGATGGTTATATGATGGCCATACGATGGGTTTATGATGGTTATATGATGCTTATATGATGGCCATACGATGACTAGCTGGAGGGGTGCTGTCATCTTATCTACCAACATAGACAGGGCTCTAACTCCTCTAGCTCCACAATGAAATAGGGTGCAGGCCAGGCAGCAGGCTGTTAGCCAGCTTGCCAGCATAGTGGAGTCTGCCACTAGCACAGTCAGTGTAGTCAGCTCAGCTATCACCATTGAAACCGTGTCTGTGACTCAACCTAGGTTGGGCAAAACTAAACATGGCGGTGTTCACCTTAGCAATCTCACTAGGATAAAGACCTCCTCCATTCCTGTCATTATTGAAAGAGATCATGATACCTCACATCTCAAAATAGGGCTACTTAATGTTAGATCCCTTACTTCAAAGGCAATTAGAGTCAATGAACTAATCACGGATCATAATCTTGATGTGATTGGCATGACTGAAACATGGCTTAAGCCTGATGAATTTACTGTGTTAAATGAGGCCTCAACTCCTGGTTACACTAGTGACCATATCCCCCGTGCATCCCGCAAAGGCGGAGGTGTTGCTAACATTTACGATAGCAAATTTCAATTTGCAAAAAAAAAATGATGTTTTCGTCTTTTGAGCTTCTAGTCATGAAATCTATGCAGCCTACTCAATCACGTTTTATAGTTACTGTTTACAGGCCTCCTGGGCCATATACAGCGTTCCTCATTGAGTTCCCTGAATTCCTATCGGATCTTGTAGTCATAGCAGATAATATTCTAATCTTTGGTGACTTTAATATTCACATGGAAAAGTCCACAGACCCACTCCAAAAGGCTTTCGGAGCCATCATCAACTCAGTGGGTTTTGTCCAACATGTCTATGGACCCACTCACTGTCACAGTCATACTCTGGACCTAGTTTTGTCCCATGGAATAAATGTTGTGGATCTTAATGTTTTTCCTCATAATCCTGGACTATCAGACCACCAGTTTGCAATTGCAACAAATAATCTGCTCAGACCCCAACCAAGGAACATCAAAAGTCGTGCTATAAATTCACAGACAACACAAAGTTTCCTTGATGTCCTTCCAGATTCCCTCTGTCTACCCATGGACGCCAGAGGACAAAAATCAGTTAACCACCTAACTGAGGAACTCAATTTAACCTTGCGCAATACCCTAGATGCAGTTGCACCCCTAAAAAACTAAAAACATTTCTCATAAAAAACTAGCTCCCTGGTACACAGAAAATACCCGAGCTCTGAAGCAAGCTTCCAGAAAATTGGAACGGAAATGGCGCCACACCAAACTGGAAGTCTTCCGACCAGCTTGGAGAGACAGTACCGTGCAGTACCGAAGAGCCCTTACTGCTGCTCGATCATCCTATTTTTCTAACTTAATTGAGGAAAATAAGAACAATCCGAAATTCCTTTTTGATACTGTCGCAAAGCTAACTAAAAAGAAGCATTACCCAAGAGAGGATGGCTTTCACTTTAGCAGTGATAAATTCATGAACTTCTTTGAGGAAAAGATCATGATTATTAGAAAGCAAATTACGGACTCCTCTTTAAATCTGCGTATTCCTTCAAAGCTCAGTTGTCCTGAGCCTGCACAACTCTGCCAGGACCTAGGATCAAGAGAGACGCTCAAGTGTTTTAGTACTATATCTCTTGGCACAATGATGAAAATAATCATGGCCTCTAAACCTTCAAGCTGCATACTGGACCGTATTCCAACTAAACTACTGAAAGAGCTGTTTCCTGTGCTTGGCCCTCCTATGTTGAACATAATAAACGGCTCTCTATCCACCGGATGTGTACCAAACTCACTAAAAGTGGCAGTAATAAAGTCTCTCTTGAAAAAGCCAAACCTTGACCCAGAAAATATAAAAAACTATCGGCCTATATCGAATCTTCCATTCCTCTCAAAAAGTTTAGAAAAGGCTGTTGCGCAGGAACTCACTGCATTCCTGAAGACAAACAATGTATACGAAATGCTTCAGTCTGGTTTTAGACCCCATCATAGCACTGAGACTGCACTTGTGAAGGTGGTAAATTACCTTTTAATGGCATCAGACCGAGGCTCTGCATCTGTCCTCATGCTCCTAGACCTTAGTGCTGCTTTTGATACCATCGATCACCACATTCTTTTGGAGAGATTGGAAACCCAAATTGGTCTACACAAACAAGTTCTGGCCTGGTTTAGATCTTATCTGTCGGAAAGATATCAGTTTGTCTCTGTGAATGGTTTGTCCTCTGTAAATTTCGGTGTTCCTCAAGGTTCCGTTTTAGGACCACTATTGTTTTCACTATATATTTTACCTCTTGGGGATGTTATTCGAAAAGAGATCTTCTGTTGAATCTGACAATTAATCTTAATGGTTGTACAGTCGTCTCAAATAAAACTGTGAAGGACCTCGGCGTTACTCTGGACCCTGATCTCTCTTTTGAAGAACATATCAAGACCATTTCAAGGACAGGTTCTTTCCATCTACGTAACATTGCAAAAATCAGAAACTTTCTGTCCAGAAATGATGCAGAAAAATTAATCCATGCTTTTGTCACTTCTAGGTTAGACTACTGCAATGCTCTACTTTCCGGCTACCCGGATAAAGCACTAAATAAACTTCAGTTAGTGCTAAATACGGCTGCTTAAATCCTGACTAGAACCAAAAAATTGGATCATATTACTCCAGTGCTAGCCTCCCTACACTGGCTTCCTGTCAAAGCAAGGGCTGATTTCAAGGTTTTACTGCTAGCCTTCAAAGCATTACATGGCCTTGCTCCTACCTATCTCTCTGATTTGGTCCTGCCGTACATACCTACACGTACGCTACGGTCACAAGACGCAGGCCTCCTAATTGTCCCTAGAATTTCTAAGCAAACAGCTGGAGGCAGGGCTTTCTCCTATAGAGCTCCATTTTTATGGAACGGTCTGCCTACCCATGTCAGAGATGCAAACTCGGTCTCAACCTTTAAGTCTTTACTGAAGACTCATCTCTTCAGTGGGTCATATGATTGAGTGTAGTCTGGCCCAGGAGTGGGAAGGTGAACGGAAAGGCTCTGGAGCAACGAACCGCCCTTGCTGTCTCTGCCTGGCCAGTTCCCCTCCTTCCACTGGGATTCTCTGCCTCTAACCCTATTACAGGGGCTGAGTGGCTTACTGGGGCTCTCTCATGCCGTCCCTCGAAGGGGTGCATCACCTGAGTGGGTTGATTCACTGATGTGGTCGTCCTGTCTGGATTGGTGCCCCCCCCCCCCTTGGGTTGTGCCATGGCGGAGATCTTTGTGGGCTATACTCAGCCTTGTCTCAGGATGGTAAGTTGGTGGTTGAAGATATCCCTCTAGTGGTGTGGGGGCTGTGCTTTGGCAAAGTGGGTGGGGTTATATCCTTCCTGTTTGGCTCTGTCCGGGGGTGTCCTCGGATGGGGCCCACAGTGTCTCCTGACCCCTCCTGTCTCAGCATCCAGTATTTATGCTGCAGTAGTTTATGTGTCGGGGGGCTAGGGTCAGTTTGTTATATCTGGAGTACTCCTCCTGTCCTATTCGGTGTCCTGCGTGAATCTAAGTGTGCTCTCTCTAATTCTCTCCTTTTCTCTCTCTTTCTCTCTCTCTGAGGACCTGAGCCCTAGGACCATGCCTCAGGACTACCTGACATGATGACTCCTTGCTGTCCCCAGTCCACCTGGCCGTGCTGCTGCTCCAGTTTCAACTGTTCTGCCTTATTATTATTGGACCATGCTGGTCATTTATGAACATTTGAACATCTTGGCCATGTTCTGTTATAATCTCCACCCAGGACACAGCCAGAAGAGGACTGGCCACCCCACATAGCCTGGTTCCTCGCTAGGTTTCTTCCTAGGTTTTGGCTTTTCTAGGGAGTTTTTCCTAGCCACCGTGCTTCTACACCTGCATTGCTTGCTGTTTGGGGTTTTCGGCTGGGTTTCTGTACAGCACTTTGAGATATTAGCTGATGTACGAAGGGCTATATAAATAAATTTGATTTGATTTGACTATATGTGCCACGCCCTGACCATAGAGAGACCTTGGTTCTCTATGGTGTAGTAGGTCAGGGCGTTACTAGGGGGTGTTCTAGCTCAATATTTCTATGTTGGTGTTTTGTATGGTTCCCAATTAGAGTCGGCTGGTAATCGTTGCCTCTAACTGGGGATCATATTTAGGTAGCCATTTTTCCCACCTGTGTTGGTGGGATATTGTTTTGTTTTGATATTGTTTTGTGTTTGTGCACTACTTTCACGTTTCGTTGTTGGTTTATTGTTTTGTTTTGTAGTTTCACCGAAATAAATATGTGGAACTCTGCACACCCTGCGCCTTGGTCCCGTCCTTATTATGAACGTGACAGAATATCCCACCAAGCAAAGGACCAAGCAGCGTGTGACGGAGGTAAAGGAGTGACAAGGGGTGGTCGGCGGAGCAGCGGAGAGTGGAAGAGCGGGTCATCAGTCCGGTGCCATCTGTGCCAGCCCCCAGTACTCACCCTGAAGAGCCTGTCATCAGTCCGGTGCCATCTGTGCCAGCCCCCAGTACTCACCCTGAAGAGCCTGTCATCAGTCCGGTGCCATCTGTGCCAGCCCCCAGTACTCACCCTGAAGAGCCTGTCATCAGTCCCCAGTACTCACCCTGAAGAGCCTGTCATCAGTCCCCAGTACTTACCCTGAAGAGCCCGAGACCGGCAGGGAGGCGATGGAGAAGTTGGGAGAGAGAGAGATGAGAGAAATGTTATGTAGGTGTGATTTGCACAGCATCCGACCTGAAGAGCCTGTCAGCAGTCTGGTTAGTCCTGTGCCAGCTCCCCGCACTTGCCCAGAAGTGCATGTCACCAGTCCGGTGCCATCTGTGCCGGCTCCACGCACCAGGCCTCCAGTGCGTCTCCCCAGCCCGATACGGCCGGTGCCAGCTCCCCATCCCCACGCACCAGGCCTCCAGTGCACCTCCCCAGTCCCGCTCCTAGGCCGGAGCCTTCCTCTGTGCCGGTGCCCAGTCCAGTCCAATAGCACTCACTACAGGAACTCAGGCCAATAGCACTCACTACAGGAACTCAGGCCAATAGCACTCACTACAGGAACTCAGGCCAATAGCACTCACTACAGGAACTCAGGCCAATAGCACTCACTACAGGAACTCAGGCCAATAGCACTCACTACAGGAACTCAGGCCAATAGCACTCACTACAGGAACTCAGGCCAATAGCACTCACTACAGGAACTCAGGCCAATAGCACTCACTACAGGAACTCAGGCCAATAGCACTCACTACAGGAACTCTGGCCAATAGCACTCACTACAGGGAACTCTGGCCAATAGCACTCACTACAGGAACTCTGGCCAATAGCACTCACTACAGGAACTCAGGCCAATAGCACTCACTACAGGAACTCAGGCCAATAGCACACACTACAGGAACTCAGGCCAATAGCACACACTACAGGAACTCAGGCCAATAGCACACACTACAGGAACTCAGGCCAGTAGCACTCACTACAGGAACTCAGGCCAGTAGCACACACTACAGGAACTCAGGCCAGTAGCACTCACTACAGGAACTCAGGCCAGTAGCACTCACTACAGGAACTAAGGCCAGTAGCACTCACGACAGGAACTCAGGCCAGTAGCACAAAACACAAACTCAGGGCATGGCCATTACCAAACACAATGTATTACTGTGGACCATTACCAAACACAATGTATTACTGGGGACCATTACCAAACACAATGTATTACTGGGGAACATTACCAAACACAATGTATTACTGGGGACCGTTACCAAACACAATGTATTACTGGGGACCGTTACCAAACACAATGTATTACTGTGGACCGTTACCAAACACAATGTATTACTGGGGACCATTACCAAACACAATGTATAACTGGGGACCATTACCAAACACAATGTATTACTGGGGACCATTACCATCCCCAATTTATTACTGGGGTCCATTACTCAACACAATGTATTACTGGGGACCGTTACCAAACACAATGTATTACTGGGGACCATTACCAAACACAATGTATTACTGGGGACCATTACCAAACACAATGTATTACTGTGGACCATTACCAAACACAATGTATTACTGGGGACCATTACCAAACACAATGTATTACTGGGGACCATTACCAAACACAATGTATTACTGGGGACCATTACCAAACACAATTGAATAATAAATATCAGAAGGCAAAGGAAGTAACATTAAAATAATATTCCTCCCAAATTCCCCAGAACGACCTCATCCTGTGATGTGTAGTGTTTCATAAACACAAACTGCATGTACGACGTTTCTCGTGGTCCATCAGTTCAGCCTCTCGCTCTGAGGATAATTAAGGACACGTTATGTCTCTGGCCGTCAAAGTCAGTGAGCGACGCACACAAACACACACACACGCACACACACACACACGCACTCACACATACACACACACACACACACACACACACACACACACACACACACACACACACACACACACACACACACACACACACACACACACACACACACACACACACACACACACACACATGCGTACTGTCACACACACACACACACACACACACACAGTGAAATATGCTCCTGGCACTGATGGCCA
>NW_027013823.1:12500-15094 GCF_036934945.1 Oncorhynchus masou masou | reverse complement strand
TATTTTCTTCATTAAACAGTCCACAATCATATTACACAAGTATACAAACAGTATCATACTCACTAATTCATCGTATAGTTTTACTCTGATTAATTGTCAGGAATTGTGAATAACTGAGTTTAAATGTACAGTGCCTTGCAAAAGTATTCGGCCCCCTTGAACTTTGCGACCTTTTGCCACCTTTTCATGCTTCAAACAAAGATATAAAACTGTATTTTTTTGTGAAGAATCAACAACAAGTGGGACACAATCATTAAATGGAATGACATTTATTGGATATTTCAAACTTTTTTAACAAATCAAAAACTGAAGAATTGGGCGTGCAAAATTATTCAACCCCTTTACTTTCAGTGCAGCAAACTCTCTCCAGAAGTTCAGTGAGGATCTCTGAATGATCCAATGTTGACCTAAATGACTAATGATGATAAATACAATCCACCTGTGTGTAATCAAGTCTCCGTATAAATGCATCTGCACTGTGATAGTCTCAGAGGTCCGGTAAAAGCGCAGAGAGCATCATGAAGAACAAGGAACACACCAGGCAGGTCCGAGATACTGTTGTGAAGAAGTTTAAAGCCGGGTTTGGATACAAAAAGATTTCCCAAGCTTTAAACATCCCAAGGAGCACTGTGCAAGCGATAATTTTGAAATGGAAGGAGTATCAGATCACTGCAAATCTACCAAGACCTGGCAGTCCCTCTAAACTTTCAGCTCATACAAGGAGAAGACTGATCAGAGATGCAGCCAAGAGGCCCATGATCACTCTGGATGAACTGCAGAGATCTACAGCTGAGGTGGGAGACTCTGTCCATAGGACAACAATCAGTTGTATATTGTACAAATCTGGCCTTTATGGAAGAGTGGCAAGAAGAAAGCCATTTCTTAAAGATATCCATAAAAAGTGTCATTTAAAGTTTGCCACAAGCCACCTGGGAGACACACCAAACATGTGGAAGAAGGTGCTCTGGTCAGATGAAACCAAAATGGAACTTTTTGGCAACAACGCAAAACGTTATGTTTGGCATAAAATCAACACAGCTCATCACCCTGAACACACCATACCCACTGTCAAACATGGTGGTGGCAGCATCATGGTTTGGGCCTGCTTTCCTTCAGCAGGGACAGGGAAGATGGTTAAAATTGATGGGAAGATGGATGGAGCCAAATACAGGACCATTCTGGAAGAAAACCTGATGGAGTCTGCAAAAGACCTGAGACTGGGACGGAGATTTGTCTTCCAACAAGACAATGAACAAAACATAAAGCAAAATCTACAATGGAATGGTTCAAAAATAAACATATCCAGGTGTTAGAATGGCCAAGTCAAAGTCCAGACCTGAATCCAATTGAGAATCTGTGGAAAGAACTGAAAACTGCTGTTCACAAATGCTCTCCATCCAACCTCACTGAGCTCGAGCTGTTTTGCAAGGAGGAATGGGAAAAAATTTCAGTCTCTCGATGTGCAAAACTGATAGAGACATACCCCAAGCGACTTACAGCTGTAATTGCAGCAAAAGGTGGCGCTACAAAGTATTAACTTAAGGGGGCTGAATAATTTTGCACGCCCAATTTTTCAGTTTTTGATTTGTTAAAAAAGTATGAAATATCCAACAAAAAAATACAGTTTTACATCTTTATGTTTGAAGCCTGAAATGTGGAAAAAGGTCGCAAAGTTCAACGTGGCCGAAAACTTTCGCAAGGCACTGTATTTGTCTAAGGTGTATGTAAACTTCCGACTTCCACTGTGTATATTTCAAAAAAGCGTTGATCATCATTATTTGGACTACATAAATAAATGAGCTAAATCTGTTTATGGTCCAATAGCATATTTAAAAGGATCCACCTTCCTCATAGATCTGTTTGGACAGTCATAGCTAATTTGTAAATAAATATGGACACATTACTAGCGCAACTTAATCTGCAAAAATGACAACAATTAGTGGGTGATAGTGATTTCTGAACCAAAGTGGGGGGACAAAAAAAAATATAGGCTACATATGCTACACCAGACATAGATATAAATAATTTACACACACACACACACACACACACACACAGCTCAGATAGGCCTAGCTCATGAGCTCCCTCAGCAGGAGGTTTTTAATTTAGAATGGAAAATGAATGTGATTATGCAGCAAATGTTAGTACATTGATTCGTTCTCTAATCAAACTGAACCGCATCCGGCGTTTTGAACTAAAGCGTATCATTCCTGTATCGTATCGGAGCTCATGTGTGTAGATACGCCTTGAAAGGGAAGATGCACATCCCTAGTATATCAATATGTATTTGTTGTATAAATTATTGTACCAAGAGACCAGCACCAGTAAAAAACAATTGATCAGGTGTGAGTTCTCATTCCCATGTCTCAAAACATAGCAGGTGGAATTCATCCATGCTGCTCACCATCAAACCCTTGTTCAATGGAAATAGCCAGTAGATGGAGCCATGAATGAAGAGAAAAGGCATGGGGCCAATAACATAACCACAGACTGGAGAAAAGGCCTACCTTGATGGAGACTTTGCCCTTGGTGAAGGCTCTGCTGCGGAAACATCTGGTAGATACAGTGGGCGGCAGGAAGCCTGTGATGTTGGC
>NW_027013823.1:0-5000 GCF_036934945.1 Oncorhynchus masou masou | reverse complement strand
CCGTAACTTACTTTCAATACTTCTATAGGCTACTGTTTTAATCAATCATTCGTTCATGTCATCACACAAGAACCAAGTAATTCATGATTTTAAATGCAATCACACAGGCTTACCAAAAAAACTTTACAGACTCTCTTACTCTTGTACTTTATTTAGGGTTGTTTGCATTGTTACAAAACGGTCAGAAAATGTTTGTAATCTATACTGCACCTATTTGGCACCCATAATATGCATGCAGCGCTTGCTCATCTTTATCTCCAGTATTTTCCACAACGAGCCACATTTATTCTACACATCTGTGTTTTTCTTTACCTCCTGAGCAACCTGTAAATATTCCCCCATTGAGTTTGTCACATCATTAAGCAGGATTAGGAGGCCGCCTAATCATTGATAGGCACCAGTAGGAGTATGCATGTCACGCCACCAATAGAATCTATGCCCCAATGTCTGAGCCAATAAGAGAATGGAAACTAAGTAAAACAGCAAGATTTGTAAAGTGGAGTGGCAACGTTATGTAAGGCTAAGACTGTCTGTATAAAAGCCAAGCACAAAGAATGAAGATTCAGTTACTCTATGGAATTGCTCAGCTTTGTTACTCTGTAATAAAGTCTATTTGAATTCACAAGCTCCGGTATCTGAGAAGTATTTGATTCAATATTTTCCAAAACAATAGCTCCTGATAACGTTGGGTAGCTGATATTCAAATCAAATTTATATAGCCCTTCGTTCATCAGCTGATATCTCAAAGTGCTGTACAGAAACCCAGCCTACAACCCCAAACAGCAAGCAATGCAGGTGTAGAAGCACGGTGGCTAGAAAAAAACTCCCTAGAAAGACCAAAACCGAGAGGAACCAGGCTGTGTGGGTTGGCCAGTCCTCTTCTGGCTGTGCCGGGTGGAGATTATAACAGAACATGGCCAAGATGTTCAAATGTTCATAAATGACCAGCATGGTCAAATAATAATAACAGTCAGAACAGTTGAAACTGGAGCAGCAGTTGGACTGGCCAGGTGGACTGGGGACAGCAAGGAGTCATCATGTCAGGTAGTCCTGAGGCATGGTCCTAGGGCTCAGGTCCTCCTCCGAGAGAGAGAGAAAGATAGAGAGCATACTTAAATTCACACAGGACACCGGATAGGACAGGAGCAGTACTACAGATATAACAAACTGACCATAGCCTCCCGACACAAACTACTGCAGCATAAATACTGGAGGCTGAGACAGGAGGGGTCAGGAGACACTGGGGCCCCATCCGATGACATCCCCGGACAGGGCCAAACAGGAAGGATATATTCAGTGCATAAATAGCCAAATTGATTAGTCACAGGAATCAGGACTAATAAAGCCAATGCAATGGCCTGTTTTACAAACGATGGGCCTACCACAAGGTGGGCATTCATAAAATCCCTTGCAGGCTGACATGGCAGGCTACACCTGAGTCAGCACAAGCCGGCGTCTTTTGGAAGCATTTTTTCGGTCCTGTACAGGATGTCCGTTTTTGGTGTTTTAGAAACAGTAGGCATACCACATAGATGGGAGGTAATAAAATGCAATTTCAGGCAACACTGTAGGCTACACCTCAGCAAGCACGGACCGCCGCCTTTTGGATGTCTTTGGTGCGGTTCCGGACAGGCCTGGATTTTCCACATCCACAGACATTGGTTTTTGGTCAGGTCCAAATATGAACCAATAGACGTTTATATGTTTGGTTCAGATTTTGTCTGGTCTGGACCAGCCTCGATTTGGTCCAAACAGTCTATAAATGACTTATTTTCTATAAATGACTTACCAAAATTTGCCTGATTTCAACATCAAAAAAATAAAAAATTTATACATCTGTAAAATACGTATTTTCAACATCAGGAAAATAAATATTTTCCATTTTCATTCAGAATGAAAAATGTACCTGGTTTTAACATCTGGAAAATGCATATTTTAAAACATATGGAAAGTACATTTTCACCTTTTATTCAGAACCTAAATTTAACCTAACGTCAGTGTCTGGAAAAGACGTATGTTACATCGTTTCAACATCATTTTTGGGAAGCAGGCAGCCTAGTGGTTAGAGCGTTGGACTAGTAGCTGAAAGGTTGCAAGATCGAATCCCCGAGCTGAAAAGTTACAAATATGTTGTTTTTCCCCTGAACAAGGCAAATAACCCACTGTTCCTAGGTTGTCATTGAAAGAATTTGTTCTTAACTGACTTGCCTAGTTAAATCCATTTTGCTTACTGGGACTATTCTAGTTTTGGTCTCGCCTATGGCAGCAGAACGGCAAAGAGCGGCCCTGGCTATAGGTCAGGCCCAATTGTGCCTTATTCGGACAGGATTCGTTTTACTGGGGGACGTTGGATAATGTAATTATGTGCACAAGCACAAACACTGCTATGTCAGCATCCCCTACAGACCCTGGTTTGATTGCAGGCTGTATCACAACCGGCTGTGATTGGGAGTCCTATAGGGCGGCGCACAGTTGGCCTAAGGTCGTCCGGGTTAGGGTTTGGCTGGGGTAGGCCGTCATTGTAAATAAGAATTTGTTCTTAACTGACTGCCTAGTTAAATAAAGGCAAAATAAATATAAATATATATATAT
The DNA here is from genome assembly GCF_036934945.1 of Oncorhynchus masou masou. Taxonomy (NCBI): domain Eukaryota; kingdom Metazoa; phylum Chordata; class Actinopteri; order Salmoniformes; family Salmonidae; genus Oncorhynchus; species Oncorhynchus masou. Next base: position 2,408 of record NW_027013823.1, on the reverse strand, counting down.
ATAAAATAATTAGAGGAGAGTAACATTTCCAACCAGAATACCCTGTTTTTTGGCTAACTCCAAGGTCCTCTGATAATACAGGTCCCTAATCATAGACTTCTCTCTGCTACCGCACGGCAAGCGGTACCAGAGCACCAAGTCTAGGTCCAAGAGGCTTCTAAAAAGCTTCTAGCCCCAAGCCATAAGACTCCTGAACATCTAATCAAATGGCTACCCAGACAATTTGCATTGCTCTCCCTCCCATTTTACGCCACTGCTACTCTGTTATTATCTATGCATAGTCCCTTTAATAACTCTACCTACATGTACATATTGCCAGAATTACCTTAACCGGTGCACCCGCACATTGACTCTGTACCGGTAGCCCCTGTATATAGTCTCGCTATTGTTATTTTACTGCTGCTCTTTAACTACTTGTTACTTTTATTTATTATTTTTTAAACTGCATTGTTGGTTTCACTGTAAGGTCTACACCGGTTGTATTCGGAGCATGTGACTAATAAAATTTGATTAGACTTCCTCAATTCCAATACTATGATGACACGATAGGAAAGATGGTTTGGTTTAGAAACTTAGGGCTACACTGAACTTGAGCTCAGTTCCTATCACCTATGAAATACTGTACCTTCACACCTAGAATAAAAACCTCCAGGCTTGCGTCCTGTCAATTTAGATTTTTTTTTTTAAACATTTAGAATTACAGGGGGCAGTTAGGAAAAAAATCTAATCCCGTCCAAATCGTCCTCTGGAATAACAGACATTCTTGAGTAATAATTACATAGTCAGCATGCGAAAAGGTCTTTGGTCATGTGCATGTGATGCATACATGTGTCACGTAAAGAGAGCAAGGGTTGAGGGAATGTTTTTCCTAAAAACACATAGGATGTGTCAACATATGGAAAAATACATGTTTAAAAATGTTGACCAACGATTGGTCAAAAGAACAGACGACTCTTGCCAAAGCAGCAGCTACTCTTACTGGGGTCCAGCAAAATTAAGGCAGTTATATACCATTTAAAACATTACACAAGTGTGCCCTCAGGCGAGCACTTTATAACCACAAACTTAATGTTTGGGTGTGTATGTTATCATGTGTGTGTATGCGTGCCTGTGTGTCTCTTTAGTTTTATTTGCGCGAAAGAAAAAGGGATATACAACACAGATAATTTAATTAAAAGTGTGCTGATGTGGTTGGAAGCCCATGGGTGTATATGAAAATCACACCACAAAAAAAGTCCCCGCTGTTGCATAAGGTGTAGTTTTATAATTTTTTAAAACCTGATTTTACTGCTTGCATGAGTAGGCAGTCATTGTAAATAAGAATGTGTTCTTAATGGACTTGCCTAGTTAAAATAAAAATAAATGAGTTACTTGAAGTGAAATAGTTCCATGTAGTAATGGAGCTACGTAGTACTATGAGCCTCCCATAGTCTGTTCTGGCCTAGTGGACTGTGAAGAGAGCTCTGGTGGCATGTCTTGTGGTATGCATGGTGTCTGATCTGTATACTAGTAGTTTAAAAACAGATCCCAAGGTGCATTCAAGTAGGGATGAAGTCTCTCCTCTACTTTGAGCCAGGAGAGATTGACATGCATATTATTAATGTTAGTTCTCTGTGTACATTTATGGGCCAGCCCTATTCTAGGCCATTTGCAATTTCCCTAAGTTCCTTAGTCCTGTTGCGACAATACTAGGGCCTGTAGGAGCTGCCTTAAGAAAGCAGAGTAGCGTTTTATTATGGACAGACCTCTCCCCATCATAGCTAATGTTGCTTCAATGTGTATTGACCATGACCTCAAAGTGCTCAATTTCCAAATGATTCATTACAAGATTTGGTTGAGGTTTAGAGTTTAGTGAATGATTTGTCCCAAATACAATGCTTTTAGTTTTAGGAAAATGTAGGACTAACTTATTCCTTGCCACCCACTCTGAAACTAACTGCAGCTCTTGTTAAGTGTTGCAGCGATTTCACTTGCTGTGGTAGCTGACGTGTATAGTGTTGAGTCATCAGACACACAGGCTTTACTCAGAGCCAGTGGCAAGTCATTAGTAAAGATTCAAAAAGTAAGGGTCCTAAACAGCTGCCCTGGGGAAGGCCTGACTAATTGTGTTGGATGCTTCCTTTAAAGAACACCCTCACAGTTCTGTTAGACAGGTAAGTCTTTATCCACAATATTGCAGGGGATGTTAAACCATAGCACATAGTCTTCTGCTGGAAAAGGTATGATCGATAATGTCAAAAGCTGCAATGAAGTCTAACAAAACAGCTCCCACAATCTTTTTATAATCAATTCCTCTCAGCCAATCAGTTGTTTGTGTAAGTGCCATACATGTTGAATGCCCTTCCATATAAGTGTGATGAAAATCTGTTAATTTGTTTACTGTGAAATAGCATTGTATCTGGTCAACC
>NW_027013822.1:2500-15096 GCF_036934945.1 Oncorhynchus masou masou | reverse complement strand
TAGACCAGCTCTCTGACTGAATACTGGTCCTTTTAGATTACATATGGACAGGGAGGCCCTGATCCTAGACCAGCTCTCTGACTGAATACTGGTCCTTTTAGATTACATATGGACAGGGAGGCCTCTGATCCTAGACCAGCTCTCTGACTGAATACTGGTCCTTTTAGATTACATATGGACAGGAGGCCCTGATCCTAGACCAGCTCTCTGACTGAATACTGGTCCTTTTAGATTACATATGGACAGGGAGGCCCTGATCCCAGACCAGCTCTCTGACTGAATACTGGTCCTTTTAGATTACATATGGACAGGGAGGCCCTGATCCTAGACCAGCTCTCTGACTGAGTACTGGTCCTTTTTAGATCCCATATGGACAGGGAGGCCCTGATCCTAGACCAGCTCTCTGACTGAGTACTGGTCCTTTTAGATTACATATGGACAGGGAGGCCCTGATCCTAGACCAGCTCTCTGACTGAATACTGGTCCTTTTAGATTACATATGGACAGGAGGCCCTGATCCTAGACCAGCTCTCTGACTGAGTACTGGTCCTTTTTAGATTACATATGGACAGGGAGGCCCCTGATCCTAGACCAGCTCTCTGACTGAGTACTGGTCCTTTTAGATTACATATGGACAGGGAGGCCCTGATCCTAGACCAGCTCTGCCTTTTCTGTCCTCCGTTTCCTGGTTCCTGAACAGAGGACATCGGTGTTATCTTGTGGACTTTGTTCTCTCTCTGACAGTGTGGTTAGAAATGTGTCTTGCCTTGTTCTATCACACAAATCTGATTGGTACATACTTTCCCACACTATTCTGTACTATATATGATATTTCTTATCTACAATCTACTCTGACCTTTCCTTTGCAATGTACTATTGTAACATACTGATATTCTGTCACCAAGCAGTGCTCCTCTGAGGTCACCTGACCTCTACACATTCTTTGCCCATAACCCAAACATCTAATAGAATTACATTTTGTATGTAATCATATCTATCTCTTCCCTGTTCTGTCTCTCAGTAATGTAATAATGACTAATCTTTCTCTGTCTCTCTCTTTCTTTCTGTCTCTCTCTGTCTCTCTCACTCTCTCTGTCTCACTCTCTCTGTCTCACTCTCTCTGTCTCTCTCTGTCTCTCTCTGTCTTTCTGTCTCTCTCTGTCTCTCTCCGTCTCACTCTGTCTCTCTCTCTCTCTGTCTCTCTCTCTCTGTCTCTCTCTCTGTCTCTCTTTCTTTCTGTCTCTCTCTGTCTCTCTCTCTCTCTCTCTGTCTTTCTGTCTCTCTCTGTCTCTCTCTGTCTCACTCTCGCTGTCTCCTCACTCTCTGTCTCTCTCTGTCTCTCTCTGTCTCACTCTCTCTGTCTCCTCTCTTTGTCTCACTCTCTCTCTCTCTTCTGTCTCTCTGTCTTCTCTGTCTTTCTGTCTCTGTCTCTCTCTGTGTTTCTGTCTCACTCTCTCTGTCTCTCTCTGTCTCACTCTCTTTTTCTGTTTCTCTCTGTCTTTCTGTCTCTCTGTCTTTCTGTCTCTCTCTGTCTCTCTCTGTCTCTCTGTCTCTCTCTGTCTCCCTCTCTCTGTCTCTCTCTGTCTCCCTCTCTCTGTCTCTCTCTGTCTCTCTGTCTCTCTCTCTCCAGTGATTCCAGACACTCTCCCTGATTAGCTACTCCCGGTCTCTAACTGGCCAACCCGTGCCAGAGGGAGCGGAGATAATCTCACCTGCTCCGCCGCCGTCCAATCAAAACAGCACCCCACCTGTCCATCACGTTCGGCGTGCGTGGCGGTGGTAGCGAGTTGTGTCAGGGACACCGAGAGAAATCATAGCTATCGATAAAGAACTGAGCGTGACTCCTGGCCGAGGACTCCTACCAGAAGAGAATGCGATGATGGAGAGATAACGCTGGTGAAGAAGAGTGGAGATGGAGGAGAGATGTCTAGTGATGAGGATGAGCGCCGTGGCCCTGGATGACTCAGGGGCCTACTTCTATGAGGCGGTCGCAGTGGATTCTGGACCCTGATGGAGCGTGGCAGAAGATCGCCCAGAGGACCTTGGAGATGGCACCTCACGGTTCAACCACTTGGGCAGCTGTCTGGAGTATGGGGGTGGTTCAGAGACTAGATGTTAGGACACTGTCTGTCTGTCTGTCTGTCTGTCTGTCTGTCTGTCTGTCTGTGGTTCTGTGAGACTAGATGTTAGACACTGTCTGTCTGTCTGTCTGTCTGTCTGTCTGTCTGTCTGTCTGTCTGTCTGTCTGTCTGGTTCAGAGACTAGATGTTAGGACACTGTCTGTCTGTCTGTCTGTCTGTCTGTCTGTCTGTCTGTCTGTCGTTGGTTCAGAGACTAGATGTTAGGACACTGTCTGTCTGTCTGTCTGTCTGTCTGTCTGTCTGTCTGTCTGTCTGGAGTATGGGGGTGGTTCAGAGACTAGACGTTAGGACACTGTCTGTCTGTCTGTCTGTCTGTCTGTCTGTCTGTCTGTCTGTCTGGAGTATGTCTGGAGTATGGGGGTTGTTCAGAGACTAGATGTTAGGACTCTGTCTGTCTGTCTGTCTGTCTGTCTGTCTGTCTGTCTGTCTGTCTGTCTGTCTGTCTGTCTGTCTGTCTGTCTGTCTGTCTGTGGTTCAGAGACTAGATGTTAGGACACTGTCTGTCTGTCTGGGGGTGGTTCAGTGCGTGGCTCGAAATAAGAGCATCTGCTAAATGACTAAAACGTAATGTAACGGATGCTGTTACTAGCTTGGCCTGATTCCATTAGCTGTAGACTAATGGCATCTAGTGCTGTAGGCCAATCCAGCACGGATAGTTCATGACATCATCATCATCATGCCCACAACAATGGGAAACGAACATGCTTTCAGGGAGCTGAACTGGCGGCTGACCCTATACTATCCTCACTATGGGTGTGTTTTAGAGCTGTGGGGTGTGTTTTAGAAGCTGTGAGTGTGTTTTAAACGTGGTGTGTTTAGAGCTGTGGTGTGTTTTAGAGCTGTGGGTGTGTTTTAGAGGGAAGAGCTGTGTGGTGTGTTTTAGAGCTGTGGGGTGTGTTTAGAGCTGTGTGGTGTGTTTTAGAGCTGTGTGTGTGTTTTAGAGCTGGGTGGTGTGTTTAGAGCTGTGGGTGTGTTTTAGAGTCAGTGGGTGGGGTTTTAGAGCTGTGTGGTGTGTTTTAGAGCTGTGGGGTGTGTTTTAGAGCTGTGGGGTGTGTTTTAGAGCTGTGGGGTGTGTTTTAGAGCTGTGTTTTAGAGCTGTGTGGTGTGTTTTAGAGCTGTGTGGTGTGTTTTAGAGCTGTGTGTGAGAGCTGTGGTGTGTGTTTTAGAGCTGTGTGGTGTGTTTTAGAGCTGTGTGGTGTGTTTTAGAGCTGTGTGTGAGAGCTGTGGTGTGTGTTTTAGAGCTGTGTGGTGTGTTTTAGAGCTGTGTGGTGTGTTTTAGAGCTGTGTGTGAGAGCTGTGGTGTGTGTTTTAGAGCTGTGTGGTGTGTTTTAGAGCTGTGTGGTGTGTTTTAGAGCTGTGTGTGAGAGCTGTGGTGTGTGTTTTAGAGCTGTGTGGTGTGTTTTAGAGCTGTGTGTGAGAGCTGTGGGGTGTGTTTTAGAGCTGTGGGGTGTGTTTTAGAGCTGCAGGGTGTGTGTTTTAGAGCTGCAGGGTATGTTTTAGGGTGTGTTTCTAGAGTTGCGGGGTGTGGGGTGAGAGCACAGCAGAATGTAACATTTTCTGTAGTAGAAGTTGCAGTGTTGTAGTTCCCCACTGAGGGTCTGTGTGTTCTGTTAGACAGTGTTGTAGTTCCCCACTGTAGTTCCCCACTGAGGGTCTGTATGTTCTGTTAGACAGTGTTGTAGTTCCCCACTGAGGGTCTGTGTGTTCTTATCGTGTCAGCCAGAAACTGCTCTGCTTCATTCTATTATGGTCTCTATTGTCTGTTAGAGCTGTGGGGTGTGTTTTGTTAGACAATAGACCTGGTTTTCTCCTCTCTGGTCTCGGTTGTGTTGTTGTTGGACAGATTACAGTTAACAATAGATTTATAAACTGAACTGAAGCGTTTCATCAAATAGCTAACAATAGTTTTCAGAGTGTATTGTCTATAGATGAGATCTTCTTTTAGGATGAATTTTGAGATGCATTTAACTTCAGTTGCAATATGCAAATAAACCTTTATTCACAGTGACAATTAACAAATTAAGTTAGTTTGAATGCAGAGTGAACACATTTTAAATCATGCACTTCTTGTTTATTTTTTCCTCTTCTCCCTCTTCCTTTATCCTCTTCCTCCTCCTCTACCCCCTCCTCTCCCTCCTCCTTTATCCTCTCCCTCCTCTTCCTCATTTAACCCCTTCATCTTCCTCCTCCTCTACCCCCTCCTCTCCCTCCTCCTTTATTCTCTCCCTCCTCTTCCTCATTTAACCCCTTCCTCTTCCTCCTCCTTTATCCTCTTCCTCATTTAACCCCTTCCTCTTCCTCTTCCTCCTCCTCTACCCCCTCCTCTCCCTCCTCCTTTATCTTCTCCCTCCTCTTCCTCCTTTACCCCATCCTTTCCCTCCTCCTTTATCCTCTTCCTCATTTAACCCCTTCCTCTTCCTCCTCCTCTACCCCCTCCTCTCCCTCCTCCTTTATCCTCTCCCTCCTCTCCCTCCTCTTCCTCCTCCTTTATCCTCTCCCTCCTCTTCTTCCTCCTTTACCCCCTCCTCTTCCTCCTCCTTTATCTTCTCCCTCCTCTTCCTCCTTTACCACCTCCTCTTCCTCCTCCTTTATCTTCTCCCTCCTCTTCCTCCTTTACCCCCTCCTCTTCCTCCTCCTTTATCTTCTCCCTCCTCTTCCTCCTTTAACCCTTCCTCTCCCTCCTCCTTTATCTTCTCCCTCCTCTTCCTCCATTACCCCATCCTCTCCCTCCTCCTTTATCCTCTTCCTCCTCTCCCTCCTCCTTTATCCTCTCCCTCCTCTTCCTCCTCCTTTATCCTCTCCCTCCTCTTCCTCCTTTACCCCCTCCTCCCTCTTTCCAGCTGACTCCCTGTCTGTTACGTCCACTCCGCGAGGTGAGGTAACCCTCCAGTTAGGCTCCCCTCTCACTCTGACCTGCGAGGTGTCTGGTTTGGCCCCTGGGGGCCGCTCGGGCCTGCTGGTTCAGTGGATGAGGAGGGGCACCGTGAGCAGCGAGGACAGGGCATTGATGGGTGGAGGGGTGGAGGTTGGGTAATGATTATTGTTATTAAGGTGTCTTCCTTTGAGCCTCTTGAGAAGTCCTTACAGAGTTGTTCAATTCTCACATGACTTAAAGTTTTTAATGTGAATCAAACTTTGCAAAAATCAGCTATTTGTTGGCTGCTATTGAAAGTATGTAATGCTTCCAAGTGGAGATAAAACATATTTGGAGCCAGGAAGTATGCTGGGTCAAACAGGTTATTTGAGACCACTGTAATCATGCCTGCCGTATCCCAAACACAACTCAGGTTAACCTTTCTGTCTATCTCCGTCTGTCCCTCCCAGGTGGAGGTGGCCCGGTATGGTCCAGATGGGGGTGGTGAGTTGGGGGGATGACTCAGTCGGGGTGGAAGGGGTTCCATGGAGTAAGGAGGTGGAGGGACGTTACTCTCTCAGGTTGTTTTCTGCCCACCCAGCTGACACGGGGGTGTACCGCTGTGCTGTGAGCGTCTACGCTGGGAGGCTTAACCCGGACCCTCCAGTGCTTGCCACTCTCACACAGAGAAGTCAGAGGGGGTCACCACAACTTCACATCTGAAGTTGCAGGAGAAATGATGACACAAGATCACCCTGCCTTCTCCCCACAAACTGTGGGCCTGCTCATCTCTCCTCGGATTTAAAAGGATGTATTGGTGCATTTGGAGAAAACTCTCAATCTACTTAACAGCAATCATCGTGTGTTGAACCATGAGGGATGAGTGGGCTGAGCAAACCGCTCTGGCAGAGGGGACTGGGGACTACAGCCATGGATATATATGGCTGCTGCTCAGACCTGGAAGCTGTCCTGGTGAAGCTAAGATACTAAAAACCACTTGACCTACTACGAGGTTGGCAGTTTGAAAAACAAAAGACATTACATTAACGTGAGTACTGGCTAATGACCGGTTAGATTGAAATAACAACCAAATACCTAGCTGAATTGAACCTATGTTAACCTAATTGATGTAAGTCGATGCTAATTGAACCTATGTTAACCTAATTGATGTAAGTCGATGCTAATTGAACCTATGTTAGCCTAATTGATGTAAGTCGATGCTAATTGAACCTATGTTAACCTAATTGATGTAAGTCGATGCTAATTAAACCTATGTTAACCTAATTGATGTAAGTCGATGCTAATTGAACCTATGTTAACCTAATTGATGTAAGTTGATGCTAATTGAACCTATGTTAACCTAATTGATGTAAGTCGATGCTAATTGAACCTATGTTAACCTAATTGATGTAAGTCGATGCTAATTGAACCTATGTTAACCTAATTGATGTAAGTCGATGCTAATTGAACCTATGTTAACCTAATTGATGTAAGTCGATGCTAATTGAACCTATGTTAACCTAATTGATGTACGTCTATGCTAATTGAACCTATGTTAACCTAATTGATGTAAGTCGATGCTAATTGAACCTATGTTAACCTAATTGATGTAAGTCGATGCTAATTGAACCGTTAACCTAATTGATGAAGTCACGCACTGAACCATGTTAACTCTAATTGATGTAAGTCGATGCTAATTGAACTATGTTAACCTAATTGATGTAAGTCAATGTTAATGAACCTAATTGAATGACACTTCTCTTCTCTGTCCCTACAGTCCTCACAGAGGTCAAGTGTGTCACAGTAAGTCAACCTTCCTCGTGGGCCTCTTGAAGAGAGGTGATACTGTCACCCTGCTCTGCAACGTATCCGTGGTAACCACCGCTCCTGCACAGGTGGCAGTCCAATGGCTGCAGAGGGCGGTCCTCCGCCCAGGAGGCACACATGCACAGAGAAGGGTGTATGCTCACGTAGAGGAGAAGGGGAGGGTGTTAGCCTCTTACCTGAGGGTTGTCCAGGCCAAATATGAACCACAGCTCTGAGGTAATTGGTTCAATTTATTTGGCAGTTAAAAAAAATACATGCAGTCAATATATACCTTTTTAAGAAAACTATCAAGGATAACACAATAAAGTATATTGAAGATATAACAATTATAATGACTAGAGTATGTGGTTGTCTTACCTACCTTATTTGAATACCCTGTATTTCTCTAAACAACACCGATATCTGACAACCGGGGCGGCAGGGTAGCCTAGTGGATTTAGAGTGTTGGACTAGTAACTGGAAGGTTGCGAGTTCAAACCCGAGCTGACAAGGCACAAATCTGTCGTTCTGCCCCTGAACAGGCAGTTAACCCACTGTTCCTAGGCCATCATTGAAAATAAGAATGTGTTCTTAACTGACTTGCCTGGTTAAATAAAGGTGTAAAAAAAAAAAACTTCCAGACTGTGGTCTTTTTTGGACTACAGGTCAGTATGGACCGGTGTCTCCAGGCACCTACAGGCTGAGGATCTTCTCTGCCCAGGACCAGGACCAGGGCCTGTTTGTCTGCACCAGGCTGAGTGTGGGGACAGGACCCCCGTGGAGGATGGTACAACACCGGGGCCAAGGCCCAGTCGGAGGGTGTCAGGGTCTACCTGTACGCCAGAGGTGAGTGTCACTGGGTCTGGGACTGCTTGCTGTTTTACATACAGCGAGTGGTGACGAATCACTGCAGTGGACACACTCAACATCAGTTCCTAATACAAAAGAGTGGCTCTGTGAATCACTGATGGAAAGTCATGAAGTGTCGGTCTCTTCTGTTTTCACTCTCTTCACTGTCTTTTGGAGGCTGTTAGCCAACAGTTATTAGGTATCATAACATGGCTAATATATCCTGTCTAATACTCCCAACTGTAAATTAAACGGTTTATGAGGAAAGCTAGTCGTTTTCCCGAACTTGACTAACTAATTCCTCCCTCCCTCCTCCCTCCCTCCCTCCCTCCCTCCCTCCCTCCCTCCCTCCTCCCTCCCTCCCTCCCTCCCTCCCTCCCTCCCTCCCTCCCTCCCTCCCTCCTCCCTCCTCCCTCCCTCCCTCCCTCCCTACCTCCCTACCTCCCTCCCTACCTACCTCCTCTCTCTCTCTCTCTCTCTCTCTGTCTCTGCAGCGGCCGACCTGCTCCTCATCCCCTTGGTTGTGGGCATGTCCTCTGCCTTGTTTGTGGGCGTGGTCATCATCGCCACGGTAACCTGTTGCTTCATGAATCGATTGGCTAGGGCAGCGCTCCCCGAAATAGGAAGTAGGAAGTCACGACAACGTATAAGTTCACTGAAGGGTGATCGACTGAAGAGGTTTAGAAAAAAAAAGACCACAAAAAGAAAAAAAACAAAAACTAGTGGACTTTAAAAAGTTTCAAAGAAATTGGAACTCTCAGACCGACACGATGTCCACATAGAGATGTAAATATACGATGTAACAAAGAGTGTTGGTCTAATCTGGGACGGTGACCAAGAGAAGACACGAGCACTACTGCTCCGACCTGTCATACAGACGTTTGATTGTTTCACATGGTACTAAACCATTTCCACTTGTTCATAATATGTTGCATCCAGCTTGTGTCTGTTATATAAACTCACCGTAAGAACCTATTTGTCAGACTTCCATAGCAGACCTGACCAAACAGCTGGCTCTTATTCAGCACGGTTCCAACAACAATGTAGGACGCGTATCTAGGCCAGCTACAGAACAGCTTGGTTTGGCTCAGTCGTGTACAAAGCCATTTAGGTGTTTGATATGTCAAAACCATCAGAAATGGACAATGCTCAGCTGTCTAGTGTTGAAGTAGGTCAAATACAAATAAATTGACTTAGAAGAGACACTGATTAGTTATCCCTTTTGTTTTGGTTATTTATTTTCCTTAGCCACCACCCTCTCAAAAGAGAGGGGTTTATATATTCATATGGCAGGGTAGGCTAGTGGTTAGAGTGGAGTGGCGGCAGGGTAGCCTAGTGGTTAGAGTGGAGGGGCGGCAGGGTAGCCTAGTGGTTAGAGTGGAGGGCAGGTAGCCTAGTGGTTAGAGTGGAGGGGCGGCAGGGCAGCCTAGTGGTTAGAGTGGAGGGGCGGCAGGGTAGCCTAGTGGTTAGAGTGGAGGGGCGGCAGGGTAGCCTAGTGGTTAGGAGTGGAGGGCAGGTAGCCTAGTGGTTAGAGTGGAGGGGCGGCAGGGCAGCCTAGTGGTTAGAGTGGAGTGGGCGGCAGGGTAGCCTAGTGGTTAGAGTGGAGGGGCGGCAGGGTAGCCTAGTGGTTAGAGTGTAGAGGCGGCAGGGTAGCCTAGTGGTTAGAGTGGAGGGGCGGCAGGGTAGCCTAGTGGTTAGAGTGTAGAGGCGGCAGGGTAGCCTAGTGGTTAGAGTGTAGAGATGGCAGGGTAGCCTAGTGGTTAGAGTGGAGGGGCGGCAGGGTAGCCTAGTGGTTAGAGTGTAGAGGCGGCAGGGTAGCCTAGTGGTTAGAGTGTAGAGATGGCAGGGTAGCCTAGTGGTTAGAGCGTTGGACTAGTAACCGGAAGATTGCAAGTTCAAACCCCCGAGACTGACAAGGTACAAATCTGTCGTTCTGCCCCTGAACAGGCAGTTAACCCACTGTTCCTAGGCCGTCATTGAAAATAAGAATTTCTTCTTAACTGACTTGCCTAGTTAAATAAAGGTTAATTTTTTTTTTTTTTTTAATACGACGTTAGCGTGAAAGTTGTTTCTGTTACATTGTGTATGGTTTGTACGGCATGATTGTTAAATTATATATATGTGTTGCCCAACTCTGGTCCTCGAGTTACTCCAGTAGAACATGTTTTTTTGTTGTCGTAGCCCCAGACAAAAAACACCTGATTCAACTTGTCAAGGGTTCGTTGACAGGTGGGCTTGTCCGGGTCCACAACGAAAAATATGTACTATTGAGCGTACTCAAGGACCGGAGTTGGGCAACGCTGTGATATATGATGGAAGATTTAATGCATGTTGAGGTAGCATAGGTCTTACACTGCTACTACTACTAGCAACAGTCCCTCTAGTCTAAAGAAAACCCATCTCGGAGTTAGACCGGTGTTTTATCGCTACGAAGTGAACACTTCCACTACTACTAGCAACAGTCCCTCTAGTCTAAATAAAACCCATCTCAGAGTTAGACCAGTGTTTTATCGCTACGAAGTGAACACTGCCACTACTACTAGCAACAGTCCCTCTAGTCTAAAGAAAACCAATCTCAGAGTTAGACCAGTGTTTTATCGCTACGAAGTGAACACTGCCACTACTACTAGCAACAGTCCCTCTAGTCTAAAGAAAACCAATCTCAGAGTTAGACCGGTGTTTTATCGCTACGAAGTGAACACTGCCACTACTACTAGCAACAGTCCCTCTAGTCTAAAGAAAACCAATCTCAGAGTTAGACCGGTGTTTTATCGCTACGAAGTGAACACTGCCACTACTACTAGCAACAGTCCCTCTAGTCTAAAGAAAACCAATCTCAGAGTTAGACCGGTGTTTTATCGCTACGAAGTGAACACTGCCACTACTACTAGCAACAGTCCCTCTAGTCTAAAGAAAACCAATCTCAGAGTTAGACCGGTGTTTTATCGCTACGAAGTGAACACTGCTACTACTACTAGCAACAGTCCCTCTAGTCTAAAGAAAACCAATCTCAGAGTTAGACCGGTGTTTTATCGCTACGAAGTGAACACTGCTACTACTACTAGCAACAGTCCCTCTAGTCTAAAGAAAACCAATCTCAGAGTTAGACCGGTGTTTTATCGCTACTGAAGTGAACACTGCCACTACTACTAGCAACAGTCCCTCTAGTCTAAAGAAAACCAATCTCAGAGTTAGACCGGTGTTTTATCGCTACGAAGTGAACACTGCCACTACTACTAGCAACAGTCCCTCTAGTCTAAAGAAAACCAATCTCAGAGTTAGACCGGTGTTTTATCGCTACGAAGTGAACACTGCCACTACTACTAGCAACAGTCCCTCTAGTCTAAAGAAAACCAATCTCAGAGTTAGACCGGTGTTTTATCGCTACGTAAGTGAACACTGCTACTACTACTAGCAACAGTCCCTCTAGTCTAAAGAAAACTCAACTGTCTGAGTTAGACCGGTGTTTTATCGCTATTTAAGTGAACACTGCCACTACTACTAGCAACAGTCCCTCTAGCCTGCAAGAAACCAACTTAAGAGTTAGACCGGTGTTTTATCACATAAGCAAACACTGCCACTACTACTAGCAACAGTCCTAGTCTAAAGAAAAACGACCTTAGATAGACCGGTGTTTTATCGCTAATGGTTAACACCACTACTACTACTAGCAACAGTCCCTCTAGTTCAAAGAAACCCCATCTCAGAGTTAGATCGTGTTTTATCGCTAATAAGTGAATACTGCCACTACTACTAGCAACAGTCCCTCTAGTCTAAAGAAAAACCCATTCAGAGTTAGACCCAGTGTTTTATCGCTACGGCGAACACTGCCACTACTACTAGCAACAGTCCCTCTAGTCTGAAAGAAAATCCAATCTCAGAGTTAGACGGTGTTTATCGCTACGAAGTAGACACTGCCACTACTACCAGCGTTAACAGTCCCTCTAGTCTAAAGAAACCAATCTCAGAGTTAGACCGGTGTTTTATCGTTTACGTAGTGAACACTGCCACTACTAGACAGTCCTCAGTCCCTCTTAGTCTAAAGAAAACTGCCACTACTAGCAGAGTTAGACCCATCTCCGGTGTTTTATCGCTTCTGAAGTGAACATGCCACTACCATTAGCAACAGTCCCAGAATCATTTTAATTCCACTTAAGGAACTGAATAACAAGACAGCTATATCAGGACAGGGAACTTAAAGTACACTTCCTGTATTCAATCAACAACTCTGTAAATACTGGGCTACACGAGTAAACAAAGCCATTGTTTGTATGAGCCTGATCCCAGATCTGTTTGTTCTGTTTTGCTAATTCCTATTGTTTATCTATGGTGCCAAACATAAGTGTTGTCAAAGATGGGACTAACAAGTCTAGGATCCGGTTAGGACACGGCCAGGGCTATTCTGATGCTGAGAAGGACAATAACGAACCGTTCCATACAGTTCGTGAGTAAAAATAAATAAAATAAAAAGTTATTTCTGTATCTATTTTAGACATTTATGAAGAGAGTTAATATACGAAAGTAAGCATCCATGCACAAAGCTGAATTCTGTGTGTTGTTACGGTATACACCAGACAGATTAGTTTGTTTCTTTTTACTTCTAAAACATAAGATAAGATGAGACCCTACTTGAAATGCTGTGCTTGTCTGTGAGCTGAGCGGATGACTTTAACATTCAACGGCTGTCTGTTTGTTCTTGAAGCACTTGGACCAAAACTAGTCTCTCTTGGCAGACTCGTACAGTGGCTGTGGGAAAGAGACCAAAACTAGTCTCTCTTGGCAGACTCCTACAGTGGCTGTGGGAAAGGGACCAATCCCCTGGAACCAGTCAAACTTGTTGAATAGTTACTGACTGTTGTTCAGTGTAAAGTCGTGTTGCTGTTCTGTTCTCTTAGTGTAGTCTTTTAAACCATTTTTGTTGGTCAAATTAAGAAAGAAAAAATTTA
>NW_027013821.1:0-15108 GCF_036934945.1 Oncorhynchus masou masou | reverse complement strand
ACGTGTCCAGAACCACCAAGATATTTTCTGTGCGTGCCCTAGAACGTGAGCTTCAGGCAAAACCAAGATGAGACGGCATCCAGGAAATGAGCAGGATTTTTGAGGCTCTGTTTTCCATTGTCTCCTTATATGGCTGTGAATGCGAGAGGAATGAGCCTGCCCTTTCTGTCGTTTCCCCAAGGTGTCTGCAGCATTGTGACGTATTTGTAGGCAGATCATTGGAAGATTGACCATAAGAGACCACATTTACCAGATGTCCGCCCGGTGTCCTGCGCCGAAATTGGTGCGCAAAAGGCAGCTGCCAGTATTTTTACATGGGATACAGAGAGGAAAGCAAGCTTCCACGAACTGCATATCAATGAAGAGATATGTGAAAAAACACCTTGAGGATTGATTCCAAACAACGTTTGCCATGTTTCGGTCGATATTATGTAGTTAATTCGGAAAAAGTTTTACGTTGTAGGTGACTGAATTTTCGGTTCGTTTCGGTAGCCAGACGCAATGTAGAAAACGGAACGATTTCTCCTACACACAGACGCTTTCAGGAAAAACTGCGCATTTGGTATGTAACTGAGAGTCTCCTCATTGAAAACATCAGAAGCTCTTCAAAGGTAAATGATTTTATTTATTTGGTTATCTGGTTTTTGTGAAAATGTTGCGTGCTAAATGCTACTCAAAATGCTATGCTAGCTTTGCATACTCTTACACAAATTAGTCCATTTCTATGGTTCAAAAGCATATTTTGAAAATCTGAGATGACAGTGTTGTTAAGAAAAGGCTAAGCTTGAGAGCAGACGCATTATTTTCATTTTATTTGCGATTTTCAGAAATCGTTAACGTTGCGTTATGCTAATGAGCCTGAGGCTTTAGTCACGATCCCGGATCCGGGATGGGGAGTTCCAAGAGGTTAACTAAAGCAACTAAGGAAAATATACAATGGTGTGTGTAATCAGTAATCAGTAGTGTAAGTGAGTGTTTTGCATGCATGAATGTGATAATGCAGGGTGTTGAAAGGTGCCAATGCAAACAAACAAAAGGCCACCAAGAACCACAACACAATCTACAATGGTGTCTGCATGGAGAGAGTCTCCTCCATGAATGTGGAAGAGGTCTATTTATCCTGGGACACACCTGGCCCAGGTGTTTCCCATGTAGCTGACGACCCTCCCCAACTCCGCCCACCGGCATCCTAATAAGGAAACAAGAACAAACAGAATACAGCAGGCGGAGTGAGAGAGTCGTCACATTCCCCCCCATAAAACCGGGGACCAACAAGGACCCCGGAAGAAAATACCAGCCTCTAAGTTCCAAATTGACACAGCTTCTGCGCCACAAATTGATGAGGGTCTACGTGTTCACCCTTACAATTTGCCCTAGCCAACCTCCTCCACAGACCTCAGCAACCTTCACACAGGAAGCAACATTTACATTTACATTTAAGTCATTTAGCAGACACTCTTATCCAGAGCGACTTACAAATTGGTGAATTCACCTTCTGACATCAGTGGAACAGCCACTTTACAATAGTGCATCTAGTGCATTTAAGAGGAAAGAAGAAAACAAGACCAGGCGGGAGCAGACAGGACAGAGAGAACATGACAATACGTAACAATGGTCAGTCACGTAAATATTTAGGAACAGGGCGCACGAGAGAGAGCATCAGCAATCACGTTTTCAGTTCCCCGGATGTGGCGCACATCGAGATGGAATGATTGTAAAAATAAACACCATCGCATTATCCTCTGGTTTGGACACATCATGGACCTCAAAAAAGTGAGGGGCTTATGGTCGGTGTAGACCACAATAGGTACTACCCCGACCCGACATACACTTCGAAGTGTTGCAGCGCCCAAATGAGTGCTAGCGCTTCCTTTTCAATAACCGATTAGTTCAACTGATAATCGTTAAACTTTTTAGAAAAGAAACTAACAGGCCTCTCAATCCCAGACACATCTGCTTACAGCAAAACTGCACCTGCCCCCACATGACTAGCATCCACCTGCAAGGTAAATGACAAATCCATGCGAGGAGCAGCCAGCACCGGAGTTGAGGTAAGCAACCTCTTTACATCTTCAAAAGCGTGTTGACAACGAGTAGACCACACATAAACAGCCTTAGCTTTCAGCAGATCTGTCAAGGGAGCGACAGCAGTGGAGAAGTTACTACAAAAACTACGGTAATAACCAATCATGCCCAAGAAACGCATTAGTTCCTTTTTAGTAGTTGGTGGTGGAAAAGCATCAATAGCCACCACTTTAGCCCGAACAGTACGCACTTCACCCTGCCCAACCACTTTTCCAAGGTATGTAACGGTCGCCTGAGCAAACTCACATTTAGCCAGATTGATTGTGAGGCGACCCGCAGCCAGACGTTCGAACAAGGCTTGAATACGGGACAGATGTTCTTCCCAAGTATCTGCATATATCACTACATCGTCCAAATAAACAGCGCACCCGGTCAGACCGGCGACAACCCTGTTCATAAGTCGCTGAAAAGTGACAGGTGCATTGCGCAAACCGAAACTCATAACCGAATACGAGTACAGACCAAAGGGTGTAATAAAGGCAGAGATTTCACGTGCCCTACTCGTCAGTGGCACCTGCCAATAGCCTTTTAACAGGTCAAATTTGCTCACAAACTTAGCTGCACCGACTTGATCAACACAGTCCTCCATTCGAGGAAGAGGAAATGAATCTGGCTTTGTGACACTATTTACCTTACGGTAGTCCGTACAAAATCGGTTTGTTCCATCCGGTTTACTGACCAAGATACAGGGAGAAGCCCAACTGGAGAAAGAAGGCTCTGCTATCTTACTCTCCAGCATGTACTTGACCTCAGCATCCAGACAACGTAGTTTCTCTGAAGAAACTATAGAACCGCTGACGAATGGGATCAGCACCTCCAATGTCATGTTCTATTAAGTTTGTACGTGTAGGTGTATCAGAAAATAAACCTGGAAATCTCTGAATCAGACCAACCATCTCTTCACGCCCATCATCAGGTAGGTGAGTGAGAAGACTGTCTAAAATATCCAGTGTTTCAGAATTTTTTAATCTACCCTGCAATATACAATCGTCAGGACCAGGAACATCATCCTCCTCATGCCCAGATCTAGCACGACAAGAACCCAAGGAAACAACGGTATCAGCCAAAAGAACAGGTTTACCGTCCTCTGTAGAATCCCACTGTTCAGTCTCAGAGGAACGTGCATAATAGGGTTTTAACAGATTTACATGGCACAGCTGGTGTGCTTTCCTCCGTTCTGGAGTGGCAACTAGATAATTTTGCTCAGTGTACTGGCGCACCACTGTATATGGACCTTGAAACTTGGCTTGCAAAAGAGAACCAACAATTGGCAGCAGAGCAAGAACCTGGTCACCTGGACTAAAGTGACGAGGCTCAGTTCAGCGATCAAATATGCCCTTCATCCTCTCCTGTGAAGATGATAACTTCTCTTTAGCCATTTCACCAGCGGCGTACAGCCGTCGCCGGAAATCACACATACGATAATAGGGACTGAGGAGGCTCGGGAGACTTCCAGTCATCCTGGAGAACAGATAAAAGTCCACGCACCTTATGTCCAAACACAAGGTCATTTGGACTGAAACCTGTGCTCTCCTGTGAAACTTCCCTAGCAGCTAACAGTAACCATGGCAACCCCTCCTCCCAATCCTTATCCATCTCAGTACAATAAGCTCTCAACAAAGACTTAAGTGTTTGATGGAAATGTTCCAGTGCTCCTTGACTTTGCGCGTGATAGGCGCTAGACAAATTGTGTTTAATATGGAGCTGTTGAAGAACCTGACTAAACAGATTAGAGGTGAAATTAGAGCCTTGATCACTCTGAATGACCTTAGGGATTCCAAACAATGAGAGAAACTGAGTTAAAGCTTTTAAACACAGATTTAGTCGTGATAGATCGAAGAGGATAGGCAGCAGGAAACCTAGTGGTCTGACACATCACAGTGAACAGGTAACTGCTACCCTTTTTTAGAACGAGGCAGAGGACCCACACAGTCAATAATCAGATACTCAAAAGGTTGGCTAAGTACAGGAATAGGAAACAATGGAACTGGTTTAATAGCTTGATTAGGCTTACCAGTTAATTGACAGGTGTGACAAGTTTTGATAAAATCAGAAACATCCCTCTTTAATCCAGGCCAAAAGAAATGTCTTACAGATAACGGGATAACAGGGAAAACAGTGACATACTTTGTATTATTATCATTAGTCGGCCTAGTGACCAGTTCGCCACGACCCATAGAACGTGTCACTGCACACGCAGAGAACACCTCTGGGAAACCTCTACAAAGTAGATGTCCTTAACAACTTGCCAAAACTATAGTTTGTTAACAAGAAATTTGTAGAGTGGTTGAAAACAAGTTTTAATGACTCCAACCTAAGTGTATGTATACTTTCGACTTCAACTGTATGTATGTATGTATGTATGTATGTATGTATGTATGTGACAATTTTATTTGTCACGTGCACCAAATACAATGGGTGTAGACTTAACTGTGAAATGCTCACTTACTCGCCCTGCCTCACGATGCAGAGTTTCAAAAAAACAATATATAACATTATCTTAAGGATTAAAATACACAAAAACGTAGCTATATACAGGGAGTACCAGTACCAGATCAATGTGCAGGTATTTGAGGTAGATACAGTGCCTTCAGAAAATATTCACACCCCTTGACTTTGCCCACATTTTGTTGTATTACAAATGGGATTAAAATGATTAATGGAAAATAAAACTTTGTGTACAAAACATTAAGGACACCTGCTCTTTCCATGACATAGACTGGCCAGGTGAATCCAGGTGAAAGCTATGATCCCTTATTGCTGTCAAATCCACTTCAATCAGTGTAGATGAATGGGAGGAGTCAGGTCACAGGAGGATTATTAAGCCTTGAGACAATTGAGACGTGGAGATATGGATTGTGTATGTGTGCCATTCAGAGTGTGAATAGTCAAGACAACATATTTAAGTGCCTTTGAACGGGTTATGGTAGGTAGTAGGTGTCAGACGCACTGGTTTTGTCAAGAACTGTAACGCGACCAGGTTTTTCACGCTCAACAGTTTCCCATGTGTATCAAGAAAGGTCCACCACTCAAGGGACATCCAGCCAACTTGATTCAACTGTGGGAAGCATTGCGGTAAACATGGGCCAGCATCCATGTGGAACGCTTTCGACACCTTGTAGAGTCAATGCCCCGAAGAATTGATGCTGTTCTGAGTGCAAAAGAGGGGGAGCTCAATATTAGGAAGGTGTTGTTAATGTTTTATATACTCGGTGTAACTTGATTTAGAACAGTATTCAATCCCCTGAGTAGATACACGTTAGAATCACCTTTGGCAGTGATTACAGCTCTGAGTCTTACAAGGTAAGTCTCTAAGAGCTTTGCACACCTGGATTGTACAATAATTGCACATTATCCTTAAAAAGAAAATGTATTGAGCTCAATCCAGTTGGTTGTTGTTAATTGCTGGACATTCATTTTCAAATCTTACCATGGATTTTCAAGACGATTTTAAATAAAAACTAACTAGACCACTCAGGAACATTTGTTGTAATCTTGGTAAGCAACTCCCAGTGTCTGCTGGAAAGCAGATAACCAGGTTTTCCTCTAGAATTTTGCCTGTGCTTAGCTCTATTCCGTTTAGTTGTATCCCCTAAAAAAACGCCCTAGTCCTTGCCAATGACAAGCATACCCATAACATGCAAGCCTACTCTATCATGTTTTAAGGTATGGCCCAGGTGCAGACAGTGTTGAAGAAACAAAAGTTTATTATGTAACAGGGGCAGGCAAATGACAGGTCAGGTCAGGCAGAGGTTGGTAATCCAGAGAGGGTGTAAGGCACCGGAACAGCAGGCGGGCTCAGGGTCAGGTCAGGCAGAGGTCGGTGATCCAGAGTAGTGGGGCAAAGGTACAGGACGACAGGCAGGGTCAGGGCAGGCAGAACGGTCAGAACCCGGGAAACTAGAAAACAGGAGCAAGGGAACAGGCAGGAGCAGGAAACAAAACACTGGTAGGTTCTACGAACAAAACAAACTGTCAACAAACAGAAAACACAGGTATAAATACACGGGATAATGGGGAAGATGGGCGACACCTGGAGGGGGGTGGAGACAAGCACAAAGACAGGTGAAACAGATCAGGCCATAACAAAAGGATTGAACACTTATTGACTCAAGACATTTCAGCTTTTCATTGAGTTAATTTGTAAACATTTATAACAACTTAATTCCACTTTGGCATTATGGGGTATTGTGTGTAGATCAGTGACACAAAATCTAAATGTAATCTATTTTAAATTCAGGCTGTAACACAACAAAATGTGGAAAAAGCCTAAAGGTGTACTTTCTGAAGGCACTGTATGTACATGGCAGGGTAAATTGACAAGGCATCAAGATAGATATTAATACAAGAAAAATAAAGAACGGAGTAGCAGCAGCATATGATGCGTGTGTATTATGTGTACGTATGTAGTGTATAGACACTTCAACTGGCGTACTCAACTGGCAGCTTCATTAAATAGAACCCGCAAAACCCCAGTCTCAACGTCAACAGTGAAGAAGTGACTCCGGGATGCTGGCCTTCTAGACAAAGTTGCAAAAAAAAAGCCATATCTCAGACTGGCCAATTAAAAAGAAAAGATTAAGATGGGCAAAAGAACAGACACTGGACAGAGGAACTCTGCCTAGAAGGCCAGCATCCTGGAGTCACAATTTCACTGTTGACGTTGAGAATTATGTTTTGCAGGTACTATTTAATGAAGCTGCCAGTTGAGGACTTGTGCGGCGTCTGTTTCTCAAACTAGACACTCTAATGTACTTGTACTCTTGCTCAGTTGTGCACCGGGGCCTCTCACTCCTCTTTCTATTCTGGTTAGAGACAGTTTGCACTGTTCTGTGAAGGGAGTAGTGCACAGCTTTGTACCAGATCTTCAGTTTCTTGGCAATTTCTCACATGGAATAGCCTTCATTTCTCAGAACAAGAATAGACTGACGAGTTTCAGAATAAAGTCTTTGTTTCTGGCCATTTTGAGCCTTTAATTGAACCCACAAATGCTCCAGACACTCAACTATTAGCTAACATAATGTGCCATTGGAACACAGGAGTGACGGTTGATGATAATGGGCCTCTGTACGCCTATGTAGATATTCCATTAAAAATCAGCCGTTTTTGAACAATGTCTACACGGTATTTCTGATCAATTTGATGTTATTTTAATGGACAAAAAAAATTGTTTTTCTTTCAAAAACAAGGATATTTATAAGTGACCCAACACTTTTGAACGGTACTGTGTGTATGTATGTGCGTAATATATATATATGTATATGTATATGCATATATATATATATGTATATATGTATGTATATATATATGTATATATGTATATATATGTATGTATGTATGTATATATATATATACATACACATATATATATATATATATATATATACATATATATATATATATATATATGTATATATATATATATATATGTATACGTATATATATATATATATATATGTATGTGTATATTTACGTATATATACGTATATGTATATGTATGTATATGTATATATACATATACGTATACATGTATGTATGTGTGTGTGTATATACAGTGGGGCAAAAAAAGTATTTAGTCAATTGCAAGTTCTCCCACTTAAAAAGATGAGAGGCCTGTAATTTTCATCATAGGTACACTTCTACTATGACAGACAAAATGAGGAAAAAAAATCCAGAAAATCACATTGTAGGATTTTTAATGAATTTATTTGCATATTATGGTGGAAAATAAGTATTTGGTCAATAACAAAAGTTTCTCAATACTTTGTTATATACCCTTTGTTGGCAATAACAGAGGTCAAACGTTTTCTGTAAGTCTTCACAAGGTTTTCACACACTGTTGCTGGTATTTTTTCCCATTCCTCCATGCAGATCTCCTCTAGAGCAGTGATGTTTTGGGGCTGTTGCTGGGCAACATGGACTTTCAACTCCCTCCTAAGAGGTGCTGTTGTGCTCTCTTCATGACTGTGTGGGTGTGTGGACCATCATATCCCTATCAGTCCCGAGACCCGAGCAAAAATCAGCATTTATCTGCATGCCTTATGTTCAACCTCACAGTTAACTATTTAACAATGTTATTTTCAGGACAACCAGGGCTACAAGAAGAACAATTTGATATAAATAGTTTAATTTATGAGTTTTATTTACAAATGTATATATTTTTTTAAAGGTCCACCAAAGCAAAAACCTGATAATAATCAATTTATATGAATGCTGTAAATACATAAATTGTTTTTCCAACTAGGCAGTAACAACTGTGTAGTGTTTGGAGTTTGTGACAGCAGCTATGTTATCTTGGTGATTAGAGCGTTGGACTAGTAACTGGAAGGTCCAAGTTCAAATCCCCGAGCTGACAAGGTACAAATGTGTTGTTCTGCCCCTGAACAGGCAGTTAACCCACTGTTCCTAGGCCGTCATTGAAAGTAAGAATTTGTTCTTAACTGACTTGCCTAGTTAAATAAAGGTAAAATAAAAAAATATACAGTATAATAATACATTTAATTTGAGAAGCGCTTTTAATTAGTTATCTCAAATCTCTACTGAGTAGGCTTGGATGATATACCAGGATATTTCAAAATATAAATTTGAGGGGGTTTCAGGGGCACCCCCGCCTTGCAGGTGTTGTGGGGTTATGTGCCACGCCATCGCTTCTAACTATAAGTAATCTAAGATGTGTCAGATAAATTATGTCCAGTTCAGGGCCCCAGCTATGCTTTTGGCTAGATGATAAGATCAAGCTTCTTGGTTACAGCAGAGACATTCAATCCCCTCCTAGATCAAGATCCCTGTTGCCTTAATTGTTGTGTGCGCCAAAAATAGTGCCCCTTGTGTGCACATTCAGTAATACTGTATACCCTGGTATGGTACATTGACGGTTTGAGAATCTGGATACCGCCAAACCCTTCTACTGAGCAAAACGTAAAATTAAAAAAACATATATATACAATAACTAAATACATTTACTATCAAGGCAGGTAAAATGGTAATAGTTGGCTAGGTGCGAAATATATTTTAGATTGGGACGAGGACTATGAAAAAAAAGTGTGTAGAAGTGGGATTTAAGCTCCTGTCACGGCCGTCGAAAGAAGTGGACCAAAGTGCAGCGTGGTGAGCGTACATTTTCCTTTTATTCTGGAATGTCGCCAACAAAACAAGAAACAAGATAAACAACCGTGAAGCTTACGAGAGCTAAGTGCCACTAATAGAAGTCAACTTCCCACAAACACAAAAGGGAAAAAGGCTGCCAAAGTATGATCCCCAATCAGAGACAACGATAGACAGCTATCCCTGATTGAGAACCATACCCGGCCAAATCAAAGAAATACAAAAATAGAACATAGAATTCCCACCCAAATCACACCCTGACCAAACCAATATAGAGATTATAAAAAGCTCTCTAATGTCAGGGCGTAACAGGCCCGTTTTAAAAGTTCTGAGTGATCCCCAGTCCACCTGGTCATGCTGCTGCTCCAGTTTCAACTGTTCTGCCTGCGGCTATGAGACCCTGACCTGTTCACTGTATGTGCTACCTGTCCCAGACCTACTGTTTTCGAAGCTCTCTCTCTCTACCAAACGTGCAGTCTCTAACTCTGAATGATCGGTTATGAAAAGCCAACTGACATTTACTCCTGGGGTGCTGACCTGTTGCACCCTCTACATCCACTGTGATTATTATTATTATATGGCCCTGCTGGTCATCTATGAATGTTTGAACATCTTGGCCATGTACTGTTATAATCTCCACACCGTCACAGTCAAAAGAGGACAGGCCACCCCTCAGAGCCTGGTTCCTCTCTAGGTTTCTTCCTAGGTTCCTGCCTTTATAGAGTGTTTCCTAGCCACCGTGCTTCTACATCTGCATTGCTTGCTGTTTGGGGATTTAGGCTGGGTTTCTGTATAGCACCCTGTAATATCGGCTGATGTAAAAAGGGCTTCATAAATACATTTGATTGAAATTTGATTGATGGAGCGGCTCTCAGATTATTAGGGAAAGCATTCCATAGGTGAGGGGCAAGGGAGCAGAAGGCTCGGTCCCCCATAGTTTGGAGATGTGTTTTGGGGACTTGAGGCAGTGGCTGTAGAGGAGAGTGTCAGGTGGCTCGCTATTGAGATGAGGTTGTAGACGTAGGTGGGGCTCAATCCATTCAAGGCTTTAAATGCATGAGAATTTTGAAATCGATCCTGTACACCGAGTATACCAAACATTAGGAACTCTTTCCTAATATTGAGAGCTTCGGTAGTGATTTGGCTGGGAGGCCCCCAAACAGTGCATTGCTGTAGTTGGTCAAAGAGAAATTGAAGGTGTGGATGAGTTTCTCTGCATTTGGCTGGGAGAGTGATGGTATGACCCGGGCAATGTTTTTTGAGCTGGAAAATTATATTTTAGGGAGTGGGGTCACGGCCAGGGTCGCCATTGTACAGCGCCCCTGGAGCAATTAGAGTTAAGTGCTTTGCTCAAGGGCACAGCAACAGATCATTTTTTTCTCACCTTGTCTGATCTGGTATTTGAACTAGCAACCTTTCGGTTACTGGCCCATTGCTCTAACCTCCAGGCGACCTATGGATTGGGGGGTGCTCTCCCCTCTTTCTCCTGTAGTCACGTTCTGATCGTTGGTCTTACTGACGTTGAGGGAGAGGTTGTCATGGCACCACACTAACACTAAGTCTCTGACCTCCCTGTAGGCTGTCTCATCGCCGTCAGTGATCAGGCCTACCACAGTTGTGTCGTCAGCAAACTTGATGTTGGAGTCATGCGTGGGTGAACAGTGAGTACAGGAGGTGACTAAGCTCACACCCTTGATGGGCCCCTGTGTTGAGGGTCAGCGTGGCAGAGGTGTTGTCTATCCTCACCACCTGGGGCCATCCTGTCAGGACGTCCAGGATCTTTTTACAGAGGGAGGTGTTAAGTCTCAAGGTCACCAGCTTGGTGATGAGCTTGGTGGGAACTATGGGGTTGAATGCTGAGCTGTAGTCGGTGGACAGTATATTTACATACACCGAGTGTACAAAACATTATGAACACCTTATTAATATTGAGTTGCACACCCTTTTGCCCTCAGAACAGCTTCAATTTATTGTGGCATGGACTCTACAAGGTGTCTTGAGTGTTCCACAGGGATGCTGGCCCATGTTGACTACAATGCTTCCCACAGTTGTCAAGTTGGCTGGTTGTCCTTTGGGTGGTCGATCATTCTTGATACACACGAGAGACTGTTGCAGTTCCTGACACACACACACTGGTGCGCCTGGCACCTGCTACCATATCTCTTTCAAAGGCATTACATCTTATGTCTTGCCCATTCATCCTATGAATGGCACACACACACAATCCATGTCTCAATTGTCAAAAATCATTCTTTAACCTGTCTCCTCCCCTTCAGCTACACTGATTGAATAGGACTTAACAAGTGACACATAAATGTCTCCATTGTGATGTGCTGCTCTTGTACAGATGACCCGCCCCTGTTAATTACCTTGTTAATGATTCATCCTTGTTAATGATGTTTGCCGTCTCTAGAGCAAAGAAATTAGCAAATATGACGGCGGGAGAGAAAAGATAGGGGGAATGTAAAAAATCTAACATTTAAGTTGGGGGGATTAGTGGGAGGGTTTCTGCTGGAAAGAAGAGCTCATCTTGTGTGGTAGAGGACATATTCTGAAAACTTTTAGCCCATCAGAAAGACTGGATTTCCCTGTGGAATGGCAATTCGGAGAGTCCCCATCTATGAGCATAGCCAGCATAACTGTTTTGTACTGTCGCCTATTCACAGATTTGTCTGTATGTGACTTGAATTGTTTATGTATAGTCATCCTTTGTCCATTAATGCATCAACATATGAGTTTTTCCTCACACCCTTACAGCCTCTACAGTGCAGACTGACCTTTGCTGACCTACACATTCGTGTACAGTGACGGTATTCTTCCTGGTCTGTATACAAACACGTCATATGCTATAGATGTGTCCACATACACATGCACTCACCTTTATTTCAACCCATACAAACCTCTCAGCATATACACATGCACTCACCTTTATTTCAACCCATACAAACCTCTCAGCATATACACATGCACTCACCTTTATTTCAACCCATACAAACCTCTCAGCATATACACATGCACTCACCTTTATTTCAACCCATACAAACCTCTCAGCATATATACATGCACTCACCTTTATTTCAACCCATACAAACCTCTCAGCATATACACATGCACTCACCTTTATTTCAACCCATACAAACCTCTCAGCATATACACATGCACTCACCTTTTATTTCAACCCATACAAACCTCTCAGCATATATACATGCACTCACCTTTATTTCAACCCATACAAACCTCTCAGCATATACACATGCACTCACCTTTATTTCAACCCATACAAACCTCTCAGCATATATACATGCACTCACCTTTATTTCAACCCATACAAAACTCTCAGCATATACACTTGCACTCACCTTTATTTCAACCCATACAAACCTCTCAGCATATACACATGCACTCACCTTTATTTCAACCCATACAAACCTCTCAGCATATATACATGCACTCACCTTTATTTCAACCCATACAAACCTCTCAGCATTTACACATGCACTCACCTTTATTTCAACCCATACAAACCTCTCAGCATATACACATGCACTCACCTTTATTTCAACCCATACAAACCTCTCAGCATATACACATGCACTCACCTTTATTTCAACCCATACAAACCTCTCAGCATTTACACATGCACTCACCTTTATTTCAACCCATACAAACCTCTCAGCATATACACATGCACTCACCTTTATTTCAACCCATACAAACCTCTCAGCATATACACATGCACTCACCTTTATTTCAACCCATACAAACCTCTCAGCATATACACATGCACTCACCTTTTATTTCAACCCATACAAACCACTAAACATTTACACATGTACTCAATTCTAGAATAGTTGATAACACATGCTTGACATTGAATATAAATAAGACCTCAGTGATTTGTTTTTCCTCCAGACAACAGACAATGGAAGCATCACTCAGCATTTTGATCAAAGGAGAGTGAATCAAGCAGGTTTCTGATGTTAAATACAGTATCTTTGAATCAACTCTCAACTTAAGTTTGATAAACATGCAATACAAATCAGCAGAACAGTGAAAGCAAGTCTCAGCTGTTTTAAGTTAATAAGAAATGGTTTACCCTTTGATACTGCACTTATATTTTTTACACACAATGATAATTTAGCAAATATCTCATCTGCATGACAACATGGACTCAGGCGAAACTCACAGTAAACAAATCTATAGAATCACTCTACAATAAAGCCTTCAATTGCTTTTCAGCAGTCTGTCTTCAGTTCAATGGTAATCATTCTCACTCAAAATGTTTTTGAATAAGTTTTGCTGTGGAGTTAGCTGCTGTGCTCCTCTTGAGGGTATTAGCCTGCACTGCTGATGTCCAGGCAGCGCTCTGCCTGATCAATCATTGTTTTGCTGGCCACTTTACTCTGTTCCTTGATTGTTTATCTGCTGTTCTCTTTTGCTCCTCAGACGTTCTGTTGTGTACTGATTTCAGATTGCATTTAGGAAACAATGATACTGTTGAGTCCTGGCATCAGCTTATTGATGTGCCTATCTTTACGTGTGGACAACAGATGTTGTTTTCCCAAATGGGGATCAAATCTAAATTACGTTTTATTTGTCACATGCTTTGTAGACAACAGGTGTAGACTAACAGTGAAATGCTTACTTATGGGTCCATTTCCAACAATGCAGAGTTAATGTTAAGATACAAATATAAATAGTGACGCAAGAAGGAAATACACAGTGAATAACAAGTAGAAAATAACATGGCTATTTACAGGGAAAATGACCTTAAACATTTATAAAATGGTGGATAATCATTGTTCTTTGTCATAGCTTGCTACAGATTTACTCTTTCTCATTGTCTCTCTTGTATCAGTGTGAAGATGGTGCTGCTGTGGACTGCTGGAGACATTTTCAAGACGACGTACTTTGTGATGAACCACAGCCCGTCCCAGTTCTGGATGTGTGGGGCAGTCCAGATCCTCATAGACATTGCCATCCTGCTGCAGGTGCTCTTTTACGGCCAGGACATCAGGGTCAAACTGGGATGAACCCTATGACCTTATCATCCTCCAATACATCAATGCTCTTAATCAAAGACTTATACCTAAACTTGTGTGCCTTAACATGTATTGTTTTCAAGATATTAGATGGAGAATGCCAGAGAGGTATTGTGTATGTTTTACTATTTGATACCAGTCATTTGTGTCTTCATAGGTCATTTGCTTTGCTAGTTACTGAAGGGCAGTGTGTGTCCATCAGTCAATCTCTACCAGTTCCACAGGCAGCTTGAACAACACGACAGGCTACTCTGACTGATGCCTCCTTCACTGTGTACCTCAGTGTGTTTTTTAAGATTAAATATAGACATGTATATATGTGTGTCAGTGTGTGTGCGTTACAGCATGAAATGATTTTAGCCATCGGCATTCTCCAGGGCGCTAGGGCACTGCATCGCAATGCTAGAGGCGTCACTACAGATCCGGGTTCGATCCCAGGCTGTAACCGGCCGTGATCGAGAGTCCCATAGGGCGGAGCACAATTGGCCCAGCATCGTTAGGGAGGGTTTGGCCGGTGGGGCTTTACAAGTAGGCTGTCATTGTAAATAAGAATGTTCTTCAGCGACTTGCTTAGTTAAATAAAGGTTAAATAAATCAAAATGGCAAGGTGTTGGTATTTGGTATTTTATTAGAATCCCCATTAGCTGGTACTAAAGCAGCAGCTACTCTTCCTGGGATTCACACAGAACATGAAACCTGACATAATGAACATCAAATCAAATTGTATTGGTCACATACACATATTTAGCAGATGTTATTGCGGGTGTAGCGAAATGCTTGTGTTCCAACAGTGCAGTAATATCTAACAATTCACAACAATACACACATCTAAAGGTGAAAGAATGGAATTAAGAAATATATAAATATTATGATGAGC
>NW_027013820.1:0-15118 GCF_036934945.1 Oncorhynchus masou masou | reverse complement strand
TGGTTCAACGGTCTAAAACACTGCATCTCAGCGCTAGAGGCGTCACTACAGACCCTTGTTCAGCTGTCTAAAGGCACTGCATCTCAGTGCTAGAGGCGGCACTACAGACCCTGGTTCAGTGGTCTAAAACACTGCATCTCAGTGCTAGAGGCGCTACTACAGACCCTGGTTCAGCGGTCGAAAGGCACTGCATCTCAGTGCTAGAGGCGTCACTACAGACCCTGGTTCAGCGGTTAAAACACTGCATCTCACTGCTAGAGGCGCGACTACAGACCCTGGTTCAGCTGTCTAAAACACTGCATCTCAGTGCTAGAGGCGTCACTATAGACCCTGGTTCAGTGTTCAAAACACTGCATCTCAGTGCTAGAGGCGGCACTACAGACCCTGGTCCAGCTGTCTAAAACACTGCATCTCAGTGCTAGAGGCGTCACTACAGACCCTGGTTCAGCGGTCTAAAACACTGCATCTCACTGCTAGAGGCGGCCACTACAGACCCTGGTTCAGAGGTCTAAAACACTGCATCTCAGCGCTAGAGGCGTCTACTACAGACCCTTGTTCAGCTGTCTAAAGGCACTGCATCTCAGTGCTAGAGGCGTCACTACAGACCCTGGTTCAGCGGTTCAAACACTGCATCTCAGTGGTAGAGGCGTCACTACAGACCCTGGTTCAGCGGTCGAAAGGCACTGCATCTCAGTGGTAGAGGCGTCACCACAGACCCTGGTTCAGCGGTCTAAAACACTGCATCTCAGTGCTAGAGGTGTCACTACAGACCCTGGTTCAGCGTCTAAAACACTGCATCTCACTGCTAGAGGCGTCACTACAGACCCTGGTTCAGCTGTCTAAAACACTGCATCTCACTGCTAGAGGCGCTTACCACAGACCCTGGTCCAGTTGTCTAAAACACTGCATCTCAGTGCTAGAGGCGTCACTACAGACCCTGGTCCAGTTGTCTAAAACACTGCATCTCAGTGCTAGAGGCGCTCACTACAGACCCTGGTTCAGCGGTCTAAAACACTGCATCTCAGTGCTAGAGGTGTCACTACAGACCCTGGTTCAAAGGTCTAAAACACTGCATCTCAGCGCTAGAGGCGTCACTACAGACCCTTGTTCAGCTGTCTAAAGGCACTGCATCTCAGTGCTAGAGGCGCACTACAGACCCTGGTTCAGCGGTCTAAAACACTGCATCTCAGTGCTAGAGGCGCTACTACAGACCCTGGTTCAGCGGTCGAAAGGCACTGCATCTCAGTGCTAGAGGCGCCACTACAGACCCTGGTTCAGCGGTCTAAAACACTGCATCTCACTGCTAGAGGCGTCACTACAGACCCTGGTTCAGCTGTCTAAAACACTGCATCTCAGTGCTAGAGGCGTCACTACAGACCCTGGTTCAGCTGTCTAAAACACTGCATCTCACTGCTAGAGGCGTCACTACAGACCCTGGTTCAGCTGTCTAAAACACTGCATCTCACTGCTAGAGGCGTCACTATAGACCCTGGTCCAGTTGTCTAAAACACTGCATCTCAGTGCTAGAGGCGTCACTACAGACCCTGGTCCAGTTGTCTAAAACACTGCATCTCAGTGCTAGAGGCGTCACTACAGACCCTGGTTCAGCGGTCTAAAACACTGCATCTCACTGCTAGAGGCGTCACTACAGACCCTGGTTCAGAGGTCTAAACACTGCATCTCAGCGCTTAGAGGCGTCACTACAGACCCTTGTTCAGCTGTCTAAAGGCACTGCATCTCAGTGCTAGAGGCGTCACTACAGACCCTGGTTCAGCGGTCTAAAACACTGCATCTCAGTGGTAGAGGCGTCACTACAGACCCTGGTTCAGCGTCGAAAGGCACTGCATCTCAGTGCTAGAGGCGTCACTACAGACCCTGGTTCAGCGGTCTAAAAACACTGCATCTCAGTGCTAGAGGCGTCACTACAGACCCTGGTTCAGCTGTCTAAAACACTGCATCTCAGTGCTAGAGGCGTCACTACAGACCCTGGTTCAGCGGTCTAAAACACTGCATCTCACTGCTAGAGGCGTCACTACAGACCCTGGTTCAGCGGTCTAAAACACTGCATCTCAGTGCTAGAGGCGTCACTACAGACCCTGGTCCAGTTGTCTAAAACACTGCATCTCAGTGCTAGAGGCGTCCACTACAGACCCTGGTTCAGCGGTCTAAAACACTGCATCTCACTGCTAGAGGCGTCACTACAGACCCTGGTTCAGCGGTCTAAAACACTGCATCTCAGTGCTAGAGGTGTCACTACAGACCCTGGTTCAGAGGTCTAAAACACTGCATCTCAGCGCTAGAGGCGTCACTACAGACCCTTGTTCAGCTGTCTAAAGGCACTACATCTCAGTGCTAGAGGCGTCACTACAGACCCTGGTTCAGCGGTCGAAAGGCACTGCATCTCAGTGCTAGAGGCGTCACTACAGACCCTGGTTCAGCGGTCTAAAACACTGCATCTCAGTGCTAGAGGTGTCACTACAGACCCTGGTTCAGCGGTCTAAAACACTGCATCTCAGTGCTAGAGGCGTCACTACAGACCCTGGTTCAGCGGTCTAAAACACTGCATCTCAGTGCTAGAGGTGTCACTACAGACCCTGGTTCAGAGGTCTAAAACACTGCATCTCAGCGCTAGAGGCGTCACTACAGACCCTTGTTCAGCTGTCTAAAGGCACTGCATCTCAGTGCTAGAGGCGTCACTACAGACCCTGGTTCAGCGGCCTCGAAAGGCACTGCATCTCAGTGCTAGAGGCGTCACTACAGACCCTGGTTCAGCGGTCTAAAACACTGCATCTCAGTGCTAGAGGTGTCACTACAGACCCTGGTTCAGCGGTCTAAAACACTGCATCTCAGTGCTAGAGGCGTCACTACAGACCCTGGTTCAGCGGTCTAAAACACTGCATTACAGTGCTAGAGGCGTCACTACAGACCCAGATCCTATTTGTCTTGAGCCTGCCTGCCATCCTGTACCTTCGCCCCACCTATCTGAATTACTGACCACTCCCTGACCTGAGCCTGCCTGCCATCCTGTA
Source organism: Oncorhynchus masou masou (assembly GCF_036934945.1). Lineage (NCBI taxonomy): Eukaryota > Metazoa > Chordata > Actinopteri > Salmoniformes > Salmonidae > Oncorhynchus > Oncorhynchus masou. The sequence continues at coordinate 12,089 of NW_027013820.1, read as the reverse complement.
CCTTCGCCCCACCTATCTGGATTACTGACCTCTGCCTGCCATCCTGTACCTTCGCCCACCTATCTGAATTACTGACCTCTGCCTGCCATCCTGTACCTTCGCCCCACCTATCTGGATTACTGACCTCTGCCTGCCATCCTGTACCTCGCCCCACCTATCTGGATTACTGACCTCTGCCTGCCATCCTGTACCTTCACCCCACCTATCTGGATTACTGACCTCTGCCTGCCATCCTGTACCTTCTGCCCCCACCTATCTGGATTACTGACCTCTGCCTGCCATCCTGTACCTTCACCCCACCTATCTGGATTACTGACCTCTGCCTGCCATCCTGTACCTTCACCCCACCTATCTGGATTACTGACCTCTGCCTGCCATCCTGTACCTTCGCCCCACCTATCTGGATTACTGACCTCTGCCTGCCATCCTGTACCTTCGCCCCACCTATCTGGATTACTGACCTCTGCCTGCCATCCTGTACCTTCGCCCCCCACCTATCTGGATTACTGACCTTTGCCTGCCATCCTGTACCTTCGCCCACCTATCTGGATTACTGACCTCTGCCTGCCAACCTGTACTCGCCACCTATCTGGATTACTGACCTCTGCCTGCCATCCTGTACCTTCGCCCACCTATCTGGATTACTGACCTCTGCCTGCCATCCTGTACCTTCGCCCCACCTATCTGGATTACTGACCTCTGCCTGCCATCCTGTACCTTCGCCCCACTGACCTCTGCCTGCCATCCTGTACCTTATGGAAGGGTTCATGACCCAGAGACGTCATCACCCGGAGTAGAGGCGTCAATGTGTTATGCCTTAAAGGGCCAATCTCTGATTGCTATAAAAAATAGTTACACACACTATATATAAAGGCTCCCAGTAATTTATTGGGTAAACCAACATTTCAGCATCACTGTGTCTTCTTCAGGGTGGTGTCATGAATGCTTGAACCAGGTTATGTAGACAAACAGTGCAATTATTGCAACCAATGACAATAGAGAGGGGTGCGTTATAGTAAATAGGTTGTAACTAGGGTGATAAGGAAGTGAAACTGTAAAAAAAGACAATAGTTTACAGCATGTTGAATTTCTGAGGCTATTGTTTTCAATATCATATTGCTACATATTGTACATAGTATTAAACTCAACATACATTTATTTTTTTTCATTTAATGTACAGTATTTCATAGTTTCCATTACACTTAATCTTTATAACACATAATCATTTGGTTCAAACATAATGCATAACAAGCATCATCAAGGAAGGGAACATCTTGGGAGCTCACTGATAAGCTGTGGAAATAATATGTTAATTTGGAAGACCAAGCTGTGGAAATAATATGTTAATTTGGAAGACCAAGCTGTGGAAATAAGATGTTAATTTGGAAGACCAAGCTGTGGAAATAATATGTTAATTTGGAAGACCAAGCTGTGGAAATAATATGTTAATTTAGAAGACTAAGCTGTGGAAATGATATGTTAATTTATAAGACCAAGCTGTGGAAATAATATGTTAATTTAGAAGACCAAGCTGTGGAAATAATATGTTAATTTATAAGACCAAGCTGTGGAAATAATATGTTAATTTGGAAGACTAAGCTGTGGAAATAATGTTCATTTAGAAGACCAAGCTGTGGAAATAATATGTTAATTTAGAAGACCAAGCTGTGGAAATAATATGCTAATTTAGAAGACCAAGCTGTGGAAATAATATGTTAATTTAGAAGACCAAGCTGTGGAAATAATATGTTAATTTAGAAGACTAAGCTGTGGAAATAATATGTTAATTTAGAAGACTAAGCTGTGGAAATAATATGTTAATTTAGAAGACCAAGCTGTGGAAATAATATGTTAATTTAGAAGACCAAGCTGTGGAAATAATATGTTAATTTCTGAAATGTATAAAAAGAGCATGAGATCAAAGTCAATTATCAGACCAATTAGAATGGGTGTTTTTAGATGATTTGTGTTGTCTAGTATGATACACTGAATGCACAAAACATTAGGAACACCTTCCTAATATTGAGTTGCACACTCCTTTTTCTGCCCTGTGAACAGCCTCAATTCGTTGGGACATGGACTCTACAAGGTGTCGAAAGCGTTCCACAGGGATGCTGACCCATGTGGACTCTACAAGGTGTTTGAAAGCGTTCCACAGGGATGCTGGCCCATGTGGACTCTACAAGGTGTTTGAAAGCGTTCCACAGGGATGCTGGCCCATGTGGACTCTACAAGGTGTTGAAAGCTTCCACAGGGATGCTGGCCCATGTGGACTCTACAAGGTGTTGAAAGCGTTCCACAGGGATGCTGGCCCATGTGGACTCTACAAGGTGTTGGAAAGCGTTCCACAGGGATGCTGACCCATGTGGACTCTACAAGGTGTCGAAAGCTTTCCACAGGGATGCTGGCCCTTGCTGATTCCAATGCCTCCCACAGTTGTGCCAAGTTGGCTGGATGTCCTTTGAGTGGTGGACCATTATTGATACACACAGGAAATTATTGAGCATGAAAAAACTAGCAACGCTGTAATCTCTGAAATGCTCAAACTGGTGTGCCTGGCACCTACTACCATCCCCCGTTCAAAGGCGCTGAAATATTTTGTCTTGCCCATTCACCCTCAATGGCACAATCCATGTCTCAAGGCAAATAAATATTTCTTTAACTTGTCTCCTCCTTCATCTCCACTGATTGAAGTGGATTGAACAGGTGACATCAATAACATCCATAGCTTTCACCTGATTCACTCTGGTCAGTCTGTTATGGAATGTTCCTAATGTTTTGTCCACTCATTGTATCTCGTTGGTCTGCAGTGCAGCACAGCCACCTTGGGAGAGACATTAATCGACAGTGGATGAGATCAGAGATGGCAGGATCATTGGCTGCTGTCTGATAACAGGGAAAGTGGTCTAAACCTCTGAGTTATGACACACTGTATTCCAGTACTCCCTAACCCCGCTTACACCTGGTTCATGTCCACATTCTGATTGTGTCCACCCCTTATAGATAGGTGTAGATGATGAAAAGACGCATTTCAGATCCGATTTCAATCAGATCTTATAAGTGTAAACAGACAGGATCAGGGAGGAAGGACACGGTGTGTTAGTGGCAGGTATAAACAGGGCATTTGTGTCATCACATTCCCTGTCTAGTTATAGTCCAAAACATGGGCGGCAGGGTTAGTGGTTAGAGCGGTGGACTAGTAACCGAAGGCTGCAAGTTCAAATCCCCGAGCTGACAAGGTACAAATCTGTCGTTCTGCCCCTGAACAGGTAGTTAACCCACTGTTCCTAGGCCGTCATTGAAAATAAGAATTTGTTCTTAACTGACTTGCCTGGTTCAATAAATAGTCCAACACATACTGGTGAATTCAACTAGAACTGCCATTTAATATGGCCCAATGCATGTGGTACTTTACAATCACACAAAGGCCAACCATTGATTATATGTACAGCTTCAGTGAGAAACACAACGTTAATAATGAACTCATCATTGAATGACCTGGGAAGGAAAGTCTGCTTGGACGTGGAATATGGTGTGCCATGTATTTACTGCAGTGGGTCTACCTTATGGTCAGTATATCCAGCCCCGTCTCATAGACTAGAACTAAACGCACAGATGGTTATTTAATGCAAAAATGAATATAGGGTGGATGGGTAGGCAGATAATGCCAGCAATCTAGCAAACCAAAAGTTGAGAGTTCAAACCTCATCACAGACAACATTTGAACAACTTGCTACTTTGCAACTACATAGCATGCTAGCTAACATTAACCCGTTTAGCTAACCGTTCTCATAACCCTAGCCTTGTTAGCTAACCATTCTCATAACCCTAACCCTGTTAGAAAACCCTTCTCATAACCCTAACCCTCTTAGCTAACCCTTCTCAAAACCCTAACCCTGTTAGCTAAGCCTTCTCAAAACCCTAACCCTGTTAGCTAACCCTTCTCATAACCCTAGCCCTGTTAGCTAACCCTTCTCATAAGCCTAACCCTGTTAGCTAACCCTTCTCATAACCCTAACCCTGTTAGAAAACCCTTCTCATAACCCTAACCCTGTTAGCTAACCCTTCTCAAAACCCTAACCCTGTTAGCTAACCCTTCTCAAAACCCTAACCCTGTTAGCTAACCCTTCTCATAACCCTAACCCTGTTAGCTAACCCTTCTCAAAACCCTAACCCTGTTAGCTAACCCTTCTCATAACCCTAGCCCTGTTAGCTAACCCTTCTCATAAGCCTAACCCTGTTAGCTAACCCTTCTCATAACCCTAACCCTGTTAGCAAACCCTTCTCATAACCCTAACCCTGTTAGCAAACCCTTCTCATAACCCTAGCCTTGTTAGCTAACCCTTCTCATAACCCTAGCCCTGTTAGCTAACCCTTCTCATAACCCTAACCCTGTTAGCAAACCCTTCTCATAAGCATAACCCTGTTAGCTAACCCTTCTCATAACCCTAACCCTGTTAGCAAACCCTTCTCATAAGCATAACCCTGTTAGCTAACCCTTCTCACTCAACGCTATAACCCTGTTAGCTAAACCCTTCCACTAACCTTAACCCTGTTAGCAAACCCTTCCACTAACCGTAATCCTTTTAGCTAACCCTTCTCATAACCCTAACCCTGTTAGCTAACCCTTCGACTAACCTTAACCCTTTCCCTAACCTTATTAAAACAAAGATGATTAATGACTACATGATAAGAGCAGTAACTCCCGTCTTCTACTCACCACCAGTCTAGTTCACTCTATTAAAACAAAGATGATTAGTGACTACATGATAAGAGCAGTAACTCCCGTCTTCTACTCACCACCAGTCTAGTTCACTCTATTAAAACAAAGATGATTAGTGACTACATGATAAGAGCAGTAACTCCCATCTTCTACTCACCACCAGTCTAGTTCACTCTATTAAAACAAAGATGATTAGTGACTACATGATAAGAGCAGTAACTCCCGTCTTCTACTCACCACCAGTCTAGTTCACTCTGTAAAACAAAGATGATTAATGACTACATGATAAGAGCAGTAACTCCCGTCTTCTACTCACCACCAGTCTAGTTCACTCTATTAAAACAAAGATGATTAGTGACTACATGATAAGAGCAGTAACTCCCGTCTTCTACTCACCACCAGTCTAGTTCACTCTATTAAAACAAAGATGATTAGTGACTACATGATAAGAGCAGTAACTCCCGTCTTCTACTCACCACCAGTCTAGTTCACTCTATTAAAACAAAGATGATTAATGACTACATGATAAGAGCAGTAACTCCCGTCTTCTACTCACCACCAGTCTAGTTCACTCTATTAAAACAAAGATGATTAGTGACTACATGATAAGAGCAGTAACTCCCGTCTTCTACTCACCACCAGTCTAGTTCACTCTATTAAAACAAAGATGATTAGTGACTACATGATAAGAGCAGTAACTCCCGTCTTCTACTCACCACCAGTCTAGTTCACTCTATTAAAACAAAGATGATTAATGACTACATGATAAGAGCAGTAACTCCCGTCTTCTACTCACCACCAGTCTAGTTCACTCTATTAAAACAAAGATGATTAGTGACTACATGATAAGAGCAGTAACTCCCGTCTTCTACTCACCACCAGTCTAGTTCACTCTGTAAAACAAAAAGTAAAGAAGAGCGCCACAGAGCCAATTCTTTTCATTTGCTTCGTAGACTTTGTATTCCAGGCACCTCGAGTGCAAAATGAGGTGTGTGAATATGAAGTAACACATAACAACATCCTGAGAAGCAGTTGATTTAAAAGAGCCATAATTTATTACAGAAAAAGGGTGATACTCTAAATCTGATTATGTTACATCACATGATCATTTTCTTTGTACATATTCTGGTATGCTTTTCCATAGGGATGAAGTGATAACAGTGTGCAGCATTGACATACCTCATGTTAGAAAAACGGATGACATCGTATAGATAGTAAATCTATGGTCTACTGTGCTTCTGTAGCAATATAATCTTAGACCGTCCCCTCGCCCATATCCGGGCGCGAGACCAGGGACCCTCTGCACACATCAACAACTGACACCCACGAAGCATCGTTACCCATCACTCCACAAAAGCCGCGATTGAAACGCTATTTAGCGCGCACCGCTAACTCATCAAACACCTTTAGGGGCCGTTTCAGGGTTTAAGACTAAAACAGATTAAGACTAATCCTAATCCATAGTTTTATGGAGATTCTCCATTGATCTTGGTATTCAGTCCAGGCCTAGTCTTAATGATCTGTGTCCCGGAAACCGTCCCCTGAAGGTGCAAAAATATTGTTTTGTGTGCTTTCCATGTGACCCACCAGATTATTTGATCTTTTTATTTATATATTTTTATTCATAATCTTTTAACCAGGTGAGTTCTAAAATAATATCAACAAAAACAATATTTCCACCCAGATTCCAATTGACAGTTTTAGGGCTTTGTTTAATCCGCATCGTGGAAATTCATCTCAAATTCAGCTTTACAGCGACACCTCCAAAACATCGGCTATGCGGGTGTTGGCTATCGCCCGTTAACTCTTGGTCTGATTGGATCTAGGCCTTAAGCTTCAACCAAGGAAGGTTTCGTTGCGTCCGTTCCAGAAACACTAATAGGCATTATGATGACATATGAAAACACAATGCAAAAAAATGCTCTTCTTCACAAAATGTCTCGGGAAGAAATATCAGCCTTGTACATCAATCAGGGTATTATACAATCAATCAACAATCCATTATATTGACTGACAAACATCATGTACGATCAATCATGATGAAATAAGAAACAATTTTTTTTGTTGGACAGAATAGTGACATGTTTTTCCAAGACCCTAATCATTGACTTATAGACTTGTAAGCTCTATTTAATGCAGACTCTACACTAAAAAACACTAATAATAAATATCTCCTTTGGACACTGTTCAAGATGGATGCTGTAGTCATGATTTACGACATGCATAGATTTCAAATGACCAACCACCTCGAAGGGAAGGTGATTTCAGTCCAATCACATCAAAGGGAAAATGTTTGACCATTCCTCAGCCAATCAGTGCCAAAACAGAACAATCCTCAAAATAATGATCAAATGTGTAAATGTATGATGTACTTACAGTCTTCAGCAAGTAATGACAAAGTGAAAACATGTTTTCTAGACATTTTCACAAATGTATTGAAAATGAAATACAGAAATATCTAATTTACATATGTATTCACACCCCCCGAGTCAATACATGTTAGAATCACCTTTGGCAGAGATTACAGCTGTGAGTCTTTCTGGGTAAGTCTCTAAGAGATTTGCACAGCTGGATAGTACAATTTTTGCACATTATTCTTTTTTTAAAATTGCTTCAATTATTCGAGCTCTTTCAAGTTGGTTGTTAATCATTGCTATACAGCCATTTTCAAGTGTTGCCATAGATATTAAGGCAGATTTAAGTCAAAATTATAACTTGGCCACTCAGGAACATTCAATGTTGTCTTGGTAAGCAACTTCAGTGTATATTTGGCTTTGTGTTTTAGGTTATTGTCCTGCTGAAAAGTGCATTTGTCTCCACTGTCTGTTGGAAAGCAGACTGAACCATGTTTTCCTCTATGATTTTTGCCTCTGCTTAGCTTTATTCTGCCTCTTTTTATCCTAAAACACTCTCTAGACCTTAATGATCACAAGCATACCCATAACATGATGCAGCCATCACCCTGCTTGAAAATATGAAGAGTGATACTCAGTGATGTGTTGGATTTGCCTCAAACGTAACGCTTTGTATTCAGGACATAAATTTCATTTATTTGCCACATTTTTCCCAGTTTTAATTTAGTGCCTTATTGCAAACAGGATCAGTGGAGGTTGCTGAGAGGAGAACGGCTCATTATAATGGCTGGAACGAAACAAATGGAATGGCATCAAACCATGTGTTTGATGTATTCGATACCATTCCACCAATTCCGCTCCAGCCGTTACCACGAGACTGTCCTCCTCAATTAAGGTGCCACCAACCTCCGGGAAACAGGATGTGTTGTCATATTTTTGATTCTGTACAAGGCTTCCTTCTTTTCACTCGGTCATTTAGGTCAGTATTGTGGAGTTAACTACAATGTTGTTGATCCATCTTCAGTTTTCTCTTATCCACATCCTTTAATAAACTCTGTAACTGTTTACAGGCAGCATTGGCCTCATGGTGAAATCGCTGAGCTGGTTTCCTTCCTCTCCAGGTAACTGAAGGACGCCTGGATATTTGTAGTGACTGGGTGTATTGATACACCATCCAAAGTGTCATTAATAACTTCACCATCCTCAAAGGGATATTCAATGTCTGCTTTTATAGTTTTACCCATCTACCAATAGGAGCCCTTCTTTTGCGAGGAATTGGAAAACCTCCTGGTCTTTGTGGTTGAATTGATGTTTGAAATTCTCTGCTGGACTGAGGGAAATTAGAGATAATTGTATGTATATTGGGGTACAGAGATGAGGTAGTCATTCATAAATCATGTTAAACACGGTTAAATGCCCACAGACTGAGTCCATGCAACTTATGTGACTTGTTCAGCACATTGTTACTCCTGAACTTATTTAGGTTTGCCATTACAAAGGGGTTGAATACTGATTGACATCAAGACGTTTCAGCTTTTCATTTTGAATTAATTTGTTTTAAATAAATAATCTAAAAACATAATTCCACTTGGAATATTATGGGGTATTGAGTGTAGATCAGTGACACAACAGCGACATTGGATCCATGTTTAATTCATGCTGTAACACAACAGAATGTGGGGAAAAGTCAATTGCTTTCAGAATGCTTTCAGAAGGCACTGTATTAATTAATATTGAGCAAATAATGTTTTTAACTGATATGTTGGACAGTTTATTCTGACAATAGCAACAGTGATATGTATAAAAAAATAAAATAAAAAGTATTCTTGACTATACGTGGATGTACTGACTGATTGTGGTTCATTTCAGATGATTATAATAATATCAACTCTAATTCTCTATATGTGTTCATTTGATACAATAAATTAACAGCTTCTTTACTTTAATTTACTTTCATTTATAAGCAACTGACTTATAAATGTTGGTGCATCATAGTCATGCAAATGCAGGAGTGCAAAAATATATATTTTTTAAATAGCAGATGAAGGTCTATTGATAGCAGCTAAGAAAATATGATACTTCGTTAAATCACCTGCCAAACATTCAGAGGACAGCTGAGGAAAAGTGGATTTTTTTTTCTCTTTAACATTCATAGATATATGATTTCTAGATTTCGGGGAAAAAGCCCATTAGAACAAGGGAGAATGAACAGGAATACTGTTCTTGTAATTATATTACATTGCCTCGATTGCAGGGTACAGAGAGGTGAACGTCATGCTGGTCGATTGCAGGGTACAGAGAGGTGAACGTCATGCTGGTCGATTGCAGGGTACAGAGAGGTGAACGTCATGCTGGTCGATTGCAGGGTACAGAGAGGTGAACGTCATGCTGGTCGATTGCAGGGTACAGAGAGGTGAACGTCATGCTGGTCGGTTGCAGGGTACAGAGAGGTGAACGTCATGCTGGTCGATTGCAGGGTACAGAGAGGTGAACGTCATGCTGGTCGATTGCAGGGTACAGAGAGGTGAACGTCATGCTGGTCGATTGCAGGGTACAGAGAGGTGAACGTCATGCTGGTCGATTGCAGGGTACAGAGAGGTGAACGTCATGCTGGTCGATTGCAGGGTACAGAGAGGTGAACGTCATGCTGGTCGATTGCAGGGTACAGAGAGGTGAACGTCATGCTGGTCGATTGCAGGGTACAGAGAGGTGAACGTCATGCTGGTCGATTGCAGGGTACAGAGAGGTGAACGTCATGCTGGTCGGTTGCAGGGTACAGAGAGGTGAACGTCATGCTGGTCGATTGCAGGGTACAGAGAGGTGAACGTCATGCTGGTCGGTTGCAGGGTACAGAGAGGTGAACGTCATGCTGGTCGATTGCAGGGTACAGAGAGGTGAACGTCATGCTGGTCGATTGCAGGGTACAGAGAGGTGAACGTCATGCTGGTCGGTTGCATTCAGAATCGCTAAAAAAAATATTATACACAATCATAGATAATAATAATAATAATACATTTGAAAAGAATATACATTGCAAAGTAAACTGGAAAAAAATAACACATTTATAGAAAGTAAACAGTATATACAATACATAGAAAAGTACATTGGAAAAGTTCAGCTTTTGTTCATAATGAAATAGGGCTAGGTCATCTCTAGACAGAGGTTGTTTATAATGAAATAGGGCTAGGTCACCTCTAGACAGAGGTTGTTTATAATGAAACAGGGCTAGGTCACCTCTAGACAGAGGTTGTTTATAATGAAACAGGGCTAGGTCATCTCTAGACAGAGGTTGTTTATAATGAAACAGGGCTAGGTCATCTCTAGACAGAGGTTGTTTATAATGAAACAGGGCTAGGTCATCTCTAGACAGAGGTTGTTTATAATGAAACAGGGCTAGGTCATCTCTAGACAGAGGTTGTCTATAATGAAATAGGGCTAGGTCACCTCGAGACAGAGGTTGTTTATAATGAAACAGGGCTAGGTCATCTCTAGACAGAGGTTGTTTATAATGAAACAGGGCTAGGTCAGCTCTAGACAGAGGATGTTTATAATGAAACAGAGCTAGGTCATCTCTAGACAGAGGTTGTTTATAATGAAACAGGGCTAGATCACCTCTAAACTACCAAACCAAAGTAATCAAAATCCCATTTCCTAAATCTATCATATTTTGTATATCTCCAAAGTGCCGAATCCAAAAGGAAAGAGAAGGTGTGATTGAATATTTAAACAAGTTGGACAACGGAATGTGATCTTGTGGTCCTGTATGACTCCGTTGGTCGAGCACGGTTCTGTTAATGTCAGGATTGTGGGTTCGTTTCCCTGCTAAATATTATTATATTATCTTAGCCTACTGGCACTTTCACAGATGGTATGTGTCTGTCATGCTCCTGCAATGCTTGTCCTGGAAATCCTCGGGGTCAAAACCGTGCAGCTATATAGTCCAGATCTTTCAGAACATTTCAGAATATCAGAATCGACCACCAAGACAGGCGGCATCACAAAGGTCAGTCTAGGACACGTTACATTGTGACGTCCTCATAATTTCCGTTAACGTTCAGCGGGAATGTTCTCAGAACTTCCTATTGTTTGCTCGGGTAGAACTAAACTAATTCCTCTAATTTATGTTGTTGTTTTTCAAACAAGACAATATGTAATGATCTGACTGTATTTAATATTTGAGCTCAATTTAAGAATGAAAACCAAATGATATTTGGAGCGCTGTTAATGTATTTTGGCATGAAAGTATGAAATATGAAGTACAGTGCCTGGATGTTCCTCTCTGATACCCACAACATCCAAGCCACTGGTATGTCGAATCTGACCCAGTTTCCCTATTCCCTATGGGCCCTGTTCTAAAGTAGTGCACCCTATTCCCTATGGGCCCTGTTCTAAAGTAGTGCACCCTATTCCCTATGGGCCCTGGTCTAAAGTAGTGCACCCTATTCCCTATGGGCCCTGGTCTAAAGTAGTGCACCCTATTCCCTATGGGCCCTGGTCTAAAGTAGTGCACCCTATTCCCTATGGGTCCTGTTCTAAAGTAGTGCACCATATTCCCTATGGGCCCTGTTCTAAAGTAGTGCACCCTATTCCCTATGGGCCCTGTTCTAAAGTAGTGCACCCTATTCCCTATGGGCCCTGGTCTAAAGTAGTGCACCCTATTCCCTATGGGTCCTGTTCTAAAGTAGTGCACCATATTCCCTATGGGCCCTGTTCTAAAGTAGTGCACCCTATTCCCTATGGGCCCTGTTCTAAAGTAGTGCACCCTATTCCCTATGGGTCCTGTTCTAAAGCAGTGCACCCTATTCCCTATGGGCCCTGTTCTAAAGTAGTGCACCCTATTCCCTATGGGCCCTGTTCTAAAGTAGTGCACCCTATTCCCTATGGGTCCTGTTCAAAAGTAGTGCACCCTATTCCCTATTGGTCCTGGTCTAAAGTAGTGCACCCCTATTCCCTATGGGTCCTGCTCAAAAGTAGTGCACCCTATTCCCTATTGGTCCTGTTCAAAAGTAGTG
>NW_027013819.1:0-15119 GCF_036934945.1 Oncorhynchus masou masou | reverse complement strand
GAACTGAGGAGGAGTCTGAAGGGAAGAGGAGATTCCTCTTGGAGGACAGTGTCAGTTGATGAAAGTGCTTCGGGCCTTTGGACTTCATCAGGGTTTTTGGTGTCAGTTGATGAATATCTTCATACACGACCGGTCAAACATTTTAGACCACCTACTCATTCAAGGGTTTTTATTTTGTTTTTACTATTTTCAACATTGTAGAATAATAGTGACGACATCAATATAAGGTTTTGTTTTTTATTTAACCTTTATTTAACGAGGCAAGTCGGTTAAGAACAAATTGTTCTTGATGGCCTACCCCGGCCAAACCCAGACGACGCTGGGCCAATTGTGCATAGCCCTATGGGACTCCCAATCATGGCCCGGATGTGATACAGCCTGGATTGGAACCAGGGACTTGTGGACCAGTAACGCCTCTTACACTGAGATGCAATGCCTTAGACCGCTGCACCATTCGGGAGCGAGAGATATTTAATACAATATTAACTACATTAATTACAGTGCAGTCAGCAGTCCAGTCAGTTATTCCTACCACAGAGGGAAATACTATCAATCAGTGGTTATGTGGTGAGCCTAGAGGACGGTGAACACATTAAATACCCTATTTCAGCTGCCTACACTGAAATTCCTGGGCTCCATATCAGACAAATTAGCGCATAATCTTGAACCCGTAAGGAGGAAGAAGATGTATGTGTCTACACGTGGGGGAAATATCTCAGTGTTCGTCCCAAATTACACCCTATTCCCTATACAGTGCACTACTTTTGACCTGAGAACTGGTTGGTAGAGCATGGTACTTGCAACACTCGGGTTGTGGATTGGATTCCCAAGGGGGGCTAGTATGAAAATGTATCGCTCCGGATATGAGCGTCTATAGGGAGTAATACAGGACCATCTGTAGGGAGTAATACAGGACCATCTGTAGGGAGTAATACAGGACCATCTGTAGGGAGTAATACGGTACCATCTGTAGGGAGTAATACAGTACCATCTGTAGGAAGTAATACAGTACCATCTGTAGGGAGTAATACGGTACCATCTGTAGGTAGTAATACAGTACCATCTGTAGGGAGTAATACAGTACCATCTGTAGGGAGTAATACAGGGAGTAATACGGTACCATCTGTAGGGAGTAATACGGTACCATCTGTAGGGAGTAATACGGTACCATCTGTAGGGAGTAATACAGTACCATCTGTAGGGAGTAATACGGTACCATCTGTAGGGAGTAATACGGTACCATCTGTAGGGAGCAATACGGTACCATCTGTAGGGAGTAATACGGTACCATCTGTAGGGAGTAATACAGTACCATCTGTAGGGAGTAATATGGTACCATCTGTAGGGAGTAATACGATACCATCTGTAGGGAGTAATACAGTACCATCTGTAGGTAGTAATACAGGGAGTAATACAGTACCATCTGTAGGGAGTAATACGGTACCATCTGTAGGTAGTAATACAGGGAGTAATACGGTACCATCTGTAGGGAGTAATACAGTACCATCTGTAGCGAGTAATACGGTACCATCTGTAGGGAGTAATACAGTACCATCTGTAGGTAGTAATACAGGGAATAATACGGTACCATCTGTAGGGAGTAATACAGTACCATCTGTAGGGAGTAATACGGTACCATCTGTAGGGAGTAATACAGTACCATCTGTAGGTAGTAATACAGGGAGTAATACGGTACCATCTGTAGGGAGTAATACGGTACCATCTGTAGGGAGTAATACAGTACCATCTGTTGGGAGTAATACGGTACCATCTGTAGGGAGTAATACAGGGAGTAATACAGTACCATCTGTAGAGAGTAATACGGTACCATCTGTAGGGAGTAATACAGTACCATCTGTAGGTAGTAATACAGTACCATCTGTAGGTAGTAATACAGGGAGTAATACGGTACCATCTGTAGAGAGTAATACGGTACCATCTGTAGGGAGTAATACAGTACCATCTGTAGGTAGTAATACAGGGAGTAATACGGTACCATCTGTAGGGAGTAATACAGTACCATCTGTTGGGAGTAATACGGTACCATCTGTAGGGAGTAATACAGGGAGTAATACAGTACCATCTGTAGAGAGTAATACGGTACCATCTGTAGGGAGTAATACAGTACCATCTGTAGGTAGTAATACAGTACCATCTGTAGGTAGTAATACAGGGAGTAATACGGTACCATCTGTAGAGAGTAATACGGTACCATCTGTAGGGAGTAATACAGTACCATCTGTAGGTAGTAATACAGGGAGTAATACGGTACCATCTGTAGGGAGTAATACAGTACCATCTGTAGGGAGTAATACAGGGAGTAATACGGTACCATCTGTAGAGAGTAATACGGTACCATCTGTAGGGAGTAATACAGTACCATCTGTAGGTAGTAATACGGTACCATCTGTAGGGAGTAATACAGGGAGTAATATGGTACCATCTGTAGGGAGTAATACGGTACCATCTGTAGGTAGTAATACAGGGAGTAATACGGTACCACCTCTAGGTAGTAATACAGGGAATAATACGGTACCATCTGTAGGGAGTAATACAGTACCATCTGTAGGGAGTAATACAGTACCATCTGTAGGGAGTAATACGGTACCATCTGTAGGGAGTAATACGGTACCATCTGTAGGTAGTAATACAGGGAGTAATAGGATATCATTTGGGACACAGCCCCAGACTTGGGGGGAAACTTAGGAACCTCTCAGATATGTGCCACCTATGGCTTTGACAGTGTGTTGTCAATTTTAACACACCTCCACCTTGTTGACCTCTGTGGCTTCGCTGACCCACATTAGATGCAAGCAAAACCCTACAGTCTGTCTTCTGAACCGTTCTAAGTGTGTTCTGGCAGTTTAGGCCTGAAGTGGAAGTAGTGGTTCTGATTCGTCTACTGTCAAAAATCACACGACTTACTCCGTAGCTGTACAATAATAACGTGGAAAGCCCTGATGATACACTACATGACCAAAAGTATGTGGACACCTGGTCGTCAAACATCTCATTCCAAAATCATGGGCATTAATATGGAGTTGGTCCTCCCTTTGCTGCCAAAACAGCCTCCACTCTTCTGGGAAGGTTTTTCCACTAGATGTTGGAACATTGCTGCGGGGACTTGCTTCCATATAGTGTACACATTGAATATTGAAATATCTGCAATACATTTGTGAAGAGGACATCTTGAGTGAAGGACTGAAGGATTTGAAATGTAAAACGTGAGCTTAAATTTCAAGAGAAACATTGATAGAACTTGTTTGTTTGACTAAAAAAATGGTTATAGTTACTGCCATTCCATTGGAGGAGGGAGGCAATGAATGCAGTGATCTGCTTTTTAACAGCAGCTCAGCGCCCCTGTACAGCTATATGTATCCAGATTGAGCCGAGCGGGCCTGCTTTGAGGAACAGAAAACTATATGAATTCCAAATGGCACCCTTGTCCCTATCTAGTGCACTACTTTTGACTAGGGCCTATAGGGGCGTCATATATGGGCCCTTGTCAAAAGTAGAAAAACTACATAAGGAATAGTGAGCCACTTAGGACACGACCAGTGTGTTACTGTAGACACACTCAACTGTCTGTCTGTGTCGTGCCTTAAAAACCCTGCCGCCTCATGGACAGCAGGAAGGGGACACATAGCTGGCCACTGACCCATCACATCACTTGTTCCTTCAAGTCTTACGTTGTCCATTCACTCTGTTTACGTCTCAAATGGCAACCTAGTCCCCATCTAGTGCATTATTTTTGACCAGGCAGAAACCCTCTGGGGGAAGGTAGTGAATAGAATGTTGTTTGGGACGCGGGCTCTGTCTTCCCCTCAGTCAGTCAGCCTTGACTGGACATGATCACTTGTGCTCCAAAATGATCCTGAACATTGGTTTTGGCGAGGGCAGCCTCCCCATTCCAGCACACCACACCACAGCAAAGACTAGACCACTGTTAGACAGGCTCTGTGTTAAGACTAGACCACTGTTAGACAGACTTTATGTTAAGACTAGACCACCGTTAGACAGACTCTGTGTTAAGACTAGACCACTGTTAGACAGACTTTATGTTAAGACTAGACCACTGTTAGACAGACTTTATGTTAAGACTAGACCACTGTTAGACAGACTTTATGTTAAGACTAGACCACTGTTAGACAGACTCTGTGTTAAGACTAGAACACCGTTAGACAGGCTCTGTGTTAAGACTAGACCACTGTTAGACAGACTCTGTGTTAAGACTAGACCACCGTTAGACAGGCTTTGTGTTAACACTAGACCACTGTTAGACAGACTCTGTGTTAAGACTAGACCACTGTTTGACAGACTCTGTGTTAAGACTAGACCACTGTTAGACAGGCTCTGTGTTAAGACTAGACCACTGTTAGACAGACTCTGTGTTAAGACTAGACCACTATTAGACAGACTCTGTGTTAAGACTAGACCACTGTTTGACAGACTCTATGTTAAGACTAGACCACTGTTAGACAGACTCTGTGTTAAGACTAGACCACTGTTTGACAGGCTCTGTGTTAAGACTAGACCACTGTTAGACAGACTCTAAGACTAGACCACTGTTAGACAGACTCTGTGTTAAGACTAGACCACCGTTAGACAGGCTCTGTGTTAAGACTAGACCACTGTTAGACAGACTCTGTGTTAAGACTAGACCACTGTTAGACAGACTCTGTGTTAAGACTAGACGACTGTTAGACAGACTCTGTGTTAAGACTAGACCACTGTTAGACAGACTCTGTGTTAAGACTAGACCACTGTTAGACAGACTCTGTGTTAAGACTAGACCACCGTTAGACAGGCTCTGTGTTAAGACTAGACCACTGTTAGACAGACCTCTGTGTTAAGACTAGACCACTGTTAGACAGACCTGTGTTAAGACTAGACCACTATTTGACAGACTCTGTGTTAAGACTAGACCACTGTTAGACAGACTCTGTGTTAAGACTAGACCACTGTTTGACAGACTCTGTGTTAAGACTAGACCACTGTTAGACAGGACTAGACCACTGTTAGACAGACTTAAGACTAGACCACTGTTTGACAGACTCTGTGTTAAGACTAGACCACTGTTAGACAGACTCTGTGTTAAGACTAGACCACTGTTAGACAGACTCTCTGGGACCACTGTTAGACAGACTCTGTGTTAAGACTAGACCACCGTTAGACAGGCTCTGTGTTAAGACTAGACCACTGTTAGACAGACTCTGTGTTAAGACTAGACCACTGTTAGACAGACTCTGTGTTAAGACTAGACCACTGTTTGACAGACTCTGTGTTAAGACTAGACCACTGTTAGACAGACTCTGTGTTAAGACTAGACCACTGTTAGACAGTCTCTGTGTTAAGACTAGACCACTGTTAGACAGACTTAAGACTAGACCACTGGACAGACTCTGTGTTAAGACTAGACCACTAAGTTAGACAGACTCTGTGTTAAGACTAGACCACTGTTAGACAGACTCTGTGTTAAGACTAGACCACTGTTAGACAGACTCTGTGTTAAGATTAGACCACTGTTAGACAGACCTGTGTTAAGACTAGACCACTGTTTGACAGGCTCTGTGTTAAGACTAGACCACTGTTAGACAGACTCTAAGACTAGAACACTGTTAGACAGACTCTGTGTTAAGACTAGACCACCGTTAGACAGGCTCTGTGTTAAGACTAGACCACTGTTAGACAGACTCTGTGTTAAGACTAGACCACTGTTAGACAGACTCTGTGTTAAGACTAGACCACTGTTAGACAGACTCTGTGTTAAGACTAGACCACTCGTTAGACAGACTCTGTGTTAAGACTAGACCACTGTTAGACAGGCTCTGTGTTAAGACTAGACCACTGTTAGACAGACTCTAAGACTAGACCACTGTTAGACAGACTCTGTGTTAAGACTAGACCACTGTTTGACAGACTCTGGTGTTAAGACTAGACCACCGCAGACAGGCTCTGTGTTAAGACTAGACCACTGTTTGACAGGCTCTGTGTTAAGACTAGACCACTGTTAGACAGACTCTAAGACTAGACCACTGTTAGACAGACTCTGTGTTAAGACTAGACCACCGTTAGACAGGCTCTGTGTTAAGACTAGACCACTGTTAGACAGACTCTGTGTTAAGACTAGACCACTGTTAGACAGACTCTAAGACTGTTAACAGATTCTGTGTTAAGACTAGACCACTGTTAGACAGACTCTGTGTTAAGACTAGACCACTGTTAGACAGGCTCTGTGTTAAGACTAGACCACTGTTAGACAGACTTCCTGTGTTAAGACTAGACCACTGTTAGACAGACTCTGTGTTAAGACTAGACCACTGTTAGACAGGCTCTGTGTTAAGACTAGACCACTGTTAGACAGACTCTGTGTTAAGACTAGACCACTGTTAGACAGACTCTAAGACTAGACCACTGTTAGACAGACTCTGTGTTAAGACCACTGTTAGACAGACTCTAAGTGACCACCGTAAGACTAGACCACTGTTAGACAGACTCTGTGTTAAGACTAGACCACTGTTAGACAGACTCTGTGTTAAGACTAGACCACTGTTAGACAGACTCTAAGACTAGACCACTGTTAGACAGACTCTTGTGTTAAGACTAGACCACTGTTAGACAGACTCTGTGTTAAGACTAGACCACCGTTAGACAGGCTCTGTGTTAAGACTAGACCACTGTTAGACAGACTCTGTAACAAGACTAGACCACTGTTAGACAGACTCTAAGACTAGACCACTGTTAGACAGACTCTGTGTTAAGACTAGACCACTGTTAGACAGACTCTGTGTTAAGACTAGACCACTGTTAGACAGACTCTGTGTTAAGACTAGACCACTGTTAGACAGACTCTAAGACTAGACCACTGTTAGACAGACTCTGTGTTAAGACTAGACCACTGTTAGACAGACTCTGTGTTAAGACTAGACCACCGTTAGACAGGCTCTGTGTTAAGACTAGACCACTGTTAGACAGACTCTGTGTTAAGATTAGACCACTGTTAGACAGACTCTGTGTTAAGACTAGACCACTGTTAGACAGACTCTGTGTTAAGACTAGACCACTGTTAGACAGACTCTGTGTTAAGACTAGACCACTGTTAGACAGACTCTAAGACTAGACCACTGTTTGACAGACTCTGTGTTAAGACTAGACCACTGTTAGACAGACTCTAAGACTAGACCACTGTTAGACAGACTCTGTGTTAAGACTAGACCACTGTTAGACAGACTCTAAGACTAGACCACTGTTAGACAGACTCTGTGTTAAGACTAGACCACTGTTAGACAGACTCTGTGTTAAGACTAGACCACTGTTAGACAGACTCTAAGACTAGACCACTTTTAGACAGACTCTGTGTTAAGACTAGACTACTGTTAGACAGACTCTGTAGACCACTTAAGACTAGTGTTAAGACTAGACCCAGACAGGCTCTGTTAGAGACTCTGTGTTAGACCACTGTTAGACAGACTCTGTGTTAAGACTAGACCACTGTTAGACAGACTCTGTGTTAAGACTAGACCACTGTTAGACAGACTCTGTGTTAAGACTAGACCACTGTTAGACAGACTCTGTGTTAAGACTAGACCACTGTTAGACAGACTCTAAGACTAGACCACTGTTAGACAGACTCTGTGTTAAGACTAGACCACTGTTTGACAGACTCTGTGTTAAGACTAGACCACTGTTAGACAGGCTCTGTGTTAAGACTAGACCACTGTTAGACAGGCTCTTTGTTAAGACTAGACCACTGTTAGACAGACTCTGTGTTAAGACTAGACCACTGTTAGACAGACTCTGTGTTAAGACTAGACCACTGACAAGACCACTGTTAGACAGACTCTGTGTTAAGACTAGACCACTGTTAGACAGACTCTGTGTTAAGACTAGACCACTGTTAGACAGACTCTGTGTTAAGACTAGAACACTGTTAGACAGACTCTAAGACTAGACCACTGTTTGACAGACTCTGTGTTAAGACTAGACCACTGTTAGACAGACTCTAAGACTAGACCACTGTTAGACAGACTCTGTGTTAAGACTAGACCACTGTTAGACAGACTCTGTGTTAAGACTAGACCACTGTTAGACAGACTCTGTGTTAAGACTAGACCACTGTTAGAGACTCTAAGACTAGACCACTGTTAACAGACTCTGTGTTAAGACTAGACCACTGTTAGACAGACTCTAAGACTAGACCACTTTTAGACAGACTCTGTGTTAAGACTAGACCACTGTTAGACAGACTCTAAGACTAGGACCACTGTTAGACAGACTCTGTGTTAAGATCTAGACCACTGTTAGACAGACTCTAAGACTAGACCACTGTTAGACAGACTCTGTGTTAAGACTAGACCACTGTTAGACAGACTCTGTGTTAAGATCTAGACTACCGTTAGACAGGCTCTGTGTTAAGACTAGACCACTGTTAGACAGACTCTGTGTTAAGACTAGACCACTGTTAGACAGACTCTAAGACTAGACCACTGTTAGACAGACTCTGTGTTATGACTAGACCACTGTTAGACAGACTCTGTGTTAAGACTAGACCACTGTTAGACAGACTCTGTGTTAAGACTACCACTGTTAGACAGACTCTAAGACTGTGACCACTGTTAGACAGACTCTGTGTTAAGACTAGACCACTGTTAGACAGACTCTGTGTTAAGATTCGGATTCACCGTTAGACAGGCTCTGTGTTAAGACTAGACCACTGCTAGACAGACTCTGTGTTAAGACTAGACCACTGTTAGACAGACTCTGTGTTAAGACTAGACCACTGTTAGACAGACTCTGTATGTTAAGACTAGACCACTGTTAGACAGACTCTGTGTTAAGACTAGACCACTGTTAGACAGACTCTAAGACTAGACCACTGTTTGACAGACTCTGTGTTAAGACTAGACCACTGTTAGACAGACTCTAAGACTAGACCACTGTTAGACAGACTCTGTGTTAAGACTAGACCACTGTTAGACAGACTCTAAGACTAGACCACTGTTAGACAGACTCTGTGTTAAGACTAGACCACTGTTAGACAGACTCTGTGTTAAGACTAGACCACTGTTAGACAGACTCTAAGACTAGACCACTTTTAGACAGACTCTGTGTTAAGACTAGACCACTGTTAGACAGACTCTAAGACTAGACCACTGTTAGACAGACTCTGTGTTAAGACTAGACCACTGTTAGACAGACTCTAAGACTAGACCACTGTTAGACAGACTCTGTGTTAAGACTAGACCACCGTTAGACAGGCTCTGTGTTAAGACTAGACCACTGTTAGACAGACTCTGTGTTAAGACTAGACCACTGTTAGACAGACTCTGTGTTAAGACTAGACCACTGTTAGACAGACTCTGTGTTAAGACTAGACCACTGTTAGACAGACTCTAAGACTAGACCACTGTTAGACAGACTCTGTGTTAAGACTAGACCACTGTTTGACAGACTCTGTGTTAAGACTAGACCACTGTTAGACAGGCTCTGTGTTAAGACTAGACCACTGTTAGACAGGCTCTTTTAAGACTAGACCACTGTTAGACAGACTCTGTGTTAAGACTAGACCACTGTTAGACAGACTCTGTGTTAAGACTAGACCACTGTTAGACAGGCTCTGTGTTAAGACTAGACCATGTGTTTGACAGACTCTGTGTTAAGACTAGACCACTGTTAGACAGACTCTGTGTTAAGACTAGACCACTGTTAGACAGACTCTGTGTTAAGACTTAGACCACTGTTAAGACAGACTCTGTGTATGTTTCCTTCCGGAACCACTGCAAGGCCAAAACATCAGTGGCAGTTCTCTGCTCGTCCCAAATGACTCCCTATTCCCTATATAGTGCACTACTTTTGACCATGGCCCTATGACAGCCCTATGCACTACACAGGGAATAGATGTTTACTTTGACGCCACCCTGTATTGGGGTAATTTATAGAGGCAGTGGCACCAGACTCTCCCGGTGCAGACAACAGACCAATTAATCTCTCTTTCCCCCCACCTCCATTCTTCCCTGCTGCCATAAATTAATGGATGCTGAGTAAACATCAAATAAAGGTAGTGGCTGTAAATTATAGCCTGAAATCCCATTTCTGCTTGGTGGGATATGTGTGTCCTTCTCATAGGGAGCCCAGCATTCCCAACGAGTCAGAGAAGCCATTAGCCAAAGAGTAGAATTGAGTTCACAGTACCTGTAGGCTAACGTCAATTGAAAAGATATCACATTCTATAGACTCTTCCATTGTAAAGATACCACATCCTTTAGACTCTTCCACTGTAAAGATACCACATTCTATAGACTCTTACAGAGCATGTCTAACAGTGGTCTAGTCTTATACCACATTCTAGACTCTTCCATTGTAAAGATACCACATGCTATAGACTCTTCCACTGTAAAGATACCACATTCTATAGACTCTTCCATTGTAATGATACCACATTCTATAGACTCTTCCATTGTAATGATACAACATTCTATAGAATCTTCCATTGTAAAGATACAACATTCTATAGACTCTTCCATTGTAAAGATACAACATTCTATAGACTCTTCCATTGTAATGATACAACATTCTATAGACTCTTCCATTGTAATGATACCACATTCTATAGACTCTTCCATTGTAATGATACCACATTCTATAGACTCTTCCACTGTAAAGCTACCACATTCTATAGACTCTTCCACTGTAAAGATACCACATTCTATATACTCTTCCATTGTAATGATACCACATTCTATAGACTCTTCCACTGTAAAGATACCACATTCTATAGACTCTTCCATTATTACACAAAAATGGACAAAAAGGAAACAAATAGGCCAGTCTTTGAGGATTGGTTTCTCAGAAGGTCCCAGTTTTAGGATTTGAGGATGGGTGACGTCACATAGAAACGTCAATTAGAAATAGTCCCACATTCCATTATGAAAAGGGTTATACGAACCACACAGGTTCTTAGGACACTGCTTTAGAACAATGTCCTCTGAGCAGTTTGAAGATACTAGACCTGTCACCTTCCAGCTTCACTGGAGACTTCAGAGGGCATGTCGTGGAAGAGTCAGGAGCATTACATGTCAAAGGTCATTTACAAAGGTGCGTTGGAAAACTCGTGTTTTACAGTCATCTTCTTTCCCCCCTGTCTTCCAATACATGGAACAATGATAGGAATGATGTGCTGTTTCTCCAGGCAGCTGAAAACAAATCATAATACAGGCACAATGATACAGACGCTTCTCCAGCATCAGCAGGTTGGATTCCATAACATATAGTAAAAACATCTACTCATTTAGTTTGACGTGGTTATTGTTAAAGGTCTCATTATCTATCTGCATCAATCAATCAATCAATCAATCAATCAATCTATCTGCATCAATCAATCTATCTATCTGCATCAATCAATCAATCTATCTATCTATCTGCATCAATCAATCAATATATCTATCTGCATCAATCAATCAATCAATCTATCTATCTGCATCAATCAATCAATCAATCTATCTGCATCAATCAATCAATCTATCTGCATCAATCAATCAATCAGATTTGCAACTCATCTCAGCAACTGCTGCTTCCTCTGTTTCCCCCTCCCATCCTACACCAGTTTCTAGACCTTTCTAACAGGAGACAAAACCCATCATAAACAGTACCATAAACACAACAATCCACATGGAGGTCCTATCATTTAAAAAAGTGTTCCATGTAGTTATTTAACGACACCCCCCCTCTGAGTTAACCTAGATGAGGTGGTCTGATGGAAGCCTGTCATCAATGCGGATAGAACAGACACCTGTAGAGAAGACAACTCAGGGCCTTGGCCCGCTGTCTCCACACAGAGTATAGCGTCCCAACTGGCAGTGCACCCTATTCCCTATGTAGTGCACTACTTTTGACGAGATACCTATGGGCCCTGGTGCCATTTGGGATGCAGGGAGTCTCCCTCCCTCCCCTCCCTCCCCTCCCATCCCTCCCTCCCTCCCTCCCTCCAATCCCTCCCATCCCTCCCATCCCTCCCTCCCTCCCCTCCCCTCCCCTCCCTCCCTCCCTCCCAGCTCAGAGAACAAGTGGCTGCTGTTCACAGTTCAAACTGCTGGATGAGACTGCCCTGAAGCCCCACACAACCTAAAACACCAACAGGAATAACTGGCGCAGAGCCTCAGATGAAACTAACTACGACGTCAACAAGTCAAGAACGGGAATGAGAACACCTGGGGAGCTAGCTAACACACACACCACAGAGGTGTTTGTCGCATCCTAAATGGGAAGAACGGGAATGAGAACACACCCCCAGGGAGCTAGCTAACACACACACCACAGAGCTGTTTGTCTGCATCCTAAATGGGAAGAACGGGAATGAGAACACACTGAGGGAGCTAGCTAACACACACACCACAGAGGTGTTTGTCTGCATCCTAAATGGGAAGAACGGAATGAGAACACACTGAGGAGCTAGCTAACACACACACCACAGAGGTGTTTGTCTGCATCCTAAATGGGAAGAACGGGAATGAGAACACACTGAGGGAGCTAGCTAACACACACACCACAGAGGTGTTTGTCTGCATCCTAAATGGGAAGAACGGGGAATGAGAACACACTGAGGGAGCTAGCTAACACACACACACAGAGGTGTTTGTCTGCATCCTAAATGGGAAGAACGGGAATGAGAACACACTGAGGGGAGCTAGCTAACACACACACACAGAGGTGTTTGATCCTAAATGGGAAGAACGGGAATGAGAACTAACACACACACCACAGAGGTGTTTGTCTGCATCCTAAATGGGAAGAACGGGGAATGAGAACACACTGAGGGAGCTAGCTAACACACACACCACAGAGGTGTTTGTCTGCATCCTAAATGGGAAGAACGGGAATGAGAACACACTGAGGGAGCTAGCTAACACACACACCACAGAGGTGTTTGTCTGCATCCTAAATGGGAAGAACAGGGAATGAGAACACACTGAGGGAGCTAGCTAACACACTCACCACAGAGGTGTTTGTCTGCATCCTAAATGGGAAGAACGGGAATGAGAACACACTGAGGGAGCTAGCTAACACACACACCACAGAGGTGTTTGTCTGCATCCTAAATGGGAAGAACGGGAATGAGAACACACTGAGGGAGCTGGCTAACACACTCACCACAGAGGTGTTTGTCTGCATCCTAAATGGGAAGAATGGGAATGAGAACACACTGAGGGAGCTAGCTAACACACACACCACAGAGGTGTTTGGCTGCATCCTAAATGGGAAGAACGGGAATGAGAACACACTGAGGGAGCTAGCTAACACACTCACCACAGAGGTGTTTGTCTGCATCCTAAATGGGAAGAATGGGAATGAGAACACACTGAGGGAGCTAGCTAACACACACACCACAGAGGTGTTTGTCTGCATCCTAAATGGGAAGAACGGGAATGAGAACACACTGAGGGAGCTAGCTAACACACACACCACAGAGGTGTTTGGCTGCATCCTAAATGGGAAGAACGGGAATGAGAACACACTGAGGGGAGCTAGCTAACACACACCACAGAGGTGTTTGTCTGCATCCTAAATGGGAAGAACGGGAATGAGAACACACTGGGGAGCTAGCTAACACACACACCACAGAGGTGTTTGTCTGCATCTAAATGGGAGGAGCAAATGAGAACACACTGAGGGAGCTAGCTAACACACACACCACAGAGGTGTTTGTCTGCATCCTAAATGGGAAGAATGGGAATGAGAACACACTGGGGGGAGCTAGCTAACACACACACCACAGAGGTGTTTGGCTGCATCTAAATGGGAAGAATGGGAATGAGAACACACTGAGGGGAGCTAGCTAACACACTCACCACAGAGGTGTTTGTCTGCATCCTAAATGGGAAGAACGGGAATGAGAACACACTGAGGGAGCTAGCTAACACACTCACCACAGAGGTGTTTGTCTGCATCCTAAATGGGAAGAGCGGGAATGAGAACACACTGAGGGAGTTTAGCTAAACACACACACCACACAGAGGTGTTTGTCTGCATCCTAAATGGGAAGAACGGGAATGAGAACACACTGAGGGAGCTAGCTAACACACACACCACAGAGGTGTTTGTCTGCATCCTAAATGGGAAGAATGGGAATGAGAACACACTGAGGAGCTAGCTAACACACACACCACAGAGTGTTTGTGCATCCTAAATGGGAAGAACGGGAATGAGAACACACTGAGGGAGCTAGCTAACACACACACACAGAGGTGTTTGTCTGCATCCTAAATGGGAAGAATGGGAATGAGAACACACTGGAGGGGAGCTAGCTAACACACTCACCACAGAGGTGTTTGGCTGCATCCTAAATGGGAAGAATGGGAATGAGAACACACTGAGGGGCTAGCTAACACACACACCACAGAGGTGTTTGTGCATCCTAAATGGGAAGAATGGGAATGAGAACACGCAGGGCTAGCTAACACACTCACCACAGAGGTGTTTGTCTGTCTAAATGGGAAGAGCGGTGGAGACACACCCAGGGAGCTAGCTAACACACTCACCACAGAGGTGTTTGTCTGCATCCTAAATGGGAAGAAGCGGGAATGAGAACACACTGAGGGAGCTAGCTAACACACTCACCACAGAGGTGTTTGTCTGCATCCTAAATGGGAAGAACGGGAATGAGAACACACTGAGGGAGCTAGCTAACACACTCACCACAGAGGTGTTTGGCTGCATCCTAAATGGGAAGAACGGGAATGAGAACACACTGAGGGAGCTAGCTAACACACACACCACAGAGGTGTTTGTCTGCATCCTAAATGGGAAGAACGGGAATGAGAACACACTGAGGGAGCTAGCTAACACACTCACCACAGAGGTGTTTGTCTGCATCCTAAATGGGAAGAATGGGAATGAGAACACACTGAGGGAGCTAGCTAACACACTCACCACAGAGGTGTTTGTCTGCATCCTAAATGGGAAGAATGGGAATGAGAACACACTGAGGGAGCTAGCTAACACACACACCACAGAGGTGTTTGTCTGCATCCTAAATGGGAAGAATGGGAATGAGAACACACTGAGGGAGCTAGCTAACACACACACCACAGAGGTGTTTGCCTGCATCCTAAATGGGAAGAATG
>NW_027013818.1:0-15121 GCF_036934945.1 Oncorhynchus masou masou | reverse complement strand
AAAACTGTATTTTTTTGTGAAGAATCAACAACAAGTGGGACACAATCATGAAGTGGAACGACATTTATTGGATATTTCAAACTTTTTTAACAAATCAAAAACTGAAAAAATTGGGCGTGAAAAATTATTCAGCCCCCTTAAGTTAATACTTTGCAGCGCCACCTTTTGCTATAATATAATTCCTCCATGTAATATAGCCTACACCTTCACAATAAATAAATTATTTATCAATATAATTCCTCCATGTAATATAGCCTACACCTTCGCAATAAATAAATCATTAATCAATATAATTCCTCCATGTAATATAGCCTACACCTTCACAATAAATAAATGATTTATCGATATAATTCCTCCATGTAATATAGCCTACACCTTCACAATAAATAAATGATTTATCGATATAATTCCTCCATGTAATATAGCCTACACCTTCTGTAAGGGATTTCTTCCATTGACGGAGAGGCGGACCAAAGCGCAGCGTAGTTATTTTGATTCATGTTTTAATAAATCATTTCACATGAACAAACCTACAAAAACAAGAAATGTGAAAACCCTAACAGTCCTATCTGGTGCAAACACAGAGACAGGAACAATCACCCACAAACACACAGTGAAACCCAGGCTACCTAAGTATCCGAGCGGCAGAGGTAGCCTAGTGGTTAGAGCGTTGACTAGTAAATCGAAGAAGGAGAGTTCAAACCCGAGCTGACAAGGTACAAATCTGTCGTTCTGCCCCTGAACAGTCAGTTAACCCACTGTTCCCAGGCCGTCATTGAAAATAAGAATGTGTTCTTAACTGACTTGCCTGGTTAAATAAAGGTAAAATTAAAAAAAAATGATTCTCAATCAGAGACAACTAATGACACCTGCCTGATTGAGAACCATACTAGGCCGAAACATAGAAATACCCAAAATATAGAACAAACAAACATAGACTGCCCACCCAACTCACGCCCTGACCATACTAAATAAAGACAAAACAAAGGAAATAAAGGTCAGAACGTGACACCTTCACAATAAATGATTTATCGATATAATTCCTCTATGTAATATAGCCTACACCTTCACAATAAATAAATCATTGATCAATATTTTTTTTCCATTTAATGTAGCCTACACCTTCACAATAAATACATTATTTATTTTAGACAGCTCCAAAGAAACATCACATGGAGAAAATGTAGTATATTTCAGAAGAACAGAATACTCTGAGTTCTGAAACACCAACCTTATATTAGGTCCTGATCTGGCTGTGCCATATGGCTGTGGGCGACACTAGTTCATTTAGCAGACAAGATTTGCTTAGAATGTCACGGGAATTATTTTAGGTTATTTTAGAGTATGAAGAATACAATTAAACAAAGCTGAATAAAATAGAAAGGATATTTAAGGGAGTGTTGCACATGTGGCTTTTCTGTGTTGATCAACATAGAAACTGGTGCTCCTAGATGCTTTATTTAGAGTTATTCACGTGACTTTAGTTGTTCTACAAACACTGGGCTTAGAGTGAAGACAGACACATCCGTGATGCAACAGCGTGTCCTTTTCCCACCCAAGGTGCATATTGAAGACATTGGAAGAACTGTCCATATCTATTTTCCGACAGCCAACGAGATTCTATTCTGTGCAATAAATAAATATTCCAAAACATAGTCTGGGACAGTTGTGGGATGCGGTGGATCCCAAATGAGTACAATCACTAGCATCAAGAACACTTTGCTACACAATGAGGCTGACACAGCAGTTTAACATTTAAAATGTTTAGAAACCTGTAGGCTATTTCTTCACATTATAAGAGTAGCAATGCGGACACGGTCGTAGGATTTAATCGGGAGATGTTGCATTAACGTGAAAATGTGACCACAACTGTGATTTTGCAAGTAATGCTTATATTATAAAAGTGCATCTTTATGGTGAAAATGGTGAAAATGGTGAAAATGATCTTCCCCAACTATTATCTTCCCCAGAATCCATTGTAATGTAAAGCAGATTAATGTGCTTCATTTTAATAATAGTGTCACCCATCATACTAATCTTGATTTAATCTAGTCTTTACATTTACAGAGTAATTTGTGTGTGAAATGTGTTTTGCATTTGGAATGGACCATTATCATGCATCTGTCTGACAAAACAGGGTCAGCCGGAAAAATACATGTCACCTCTGCACTTAAATAGCAAACGGAGGACACTTTTCCTGTGGTTCATTTTCCTGCCAGCCAGGTAGGACATACTCCCGTTGTAAAGATATGCAATGTATTTGCTTAACCCTTGTGGTGTTATTGGGTTTTTTCAAACAATACAGCCATGACAATTGGTGAAAAATTACTTCATACTTAGATATTGGCTTTTATCCATTACAAGCAATTTAGTCAGCATACATGGTTAATCATTTTCCATTTACCTCTGCTAGATCACATTGTTCAAGGAAAAAGCGCTATTCGTCAAAAAATAATAATTTAAAAGTGATTTTTGTAAACAAAAAATGAATTAAAGTGAGGACATGGATGGAATAAATCATGTTAATCTTGAACAAACATTAATGAAACAAGGTTTTCATCACAATGGATGTTTATTGCTTTGAGCTGAACAAGTTGGAAGGACACATTTTACATACATTATTTTATGGAAATGTAAATAGAGCCCATTGAACATAAATTAAGGCCGGTCTACACACCATTCTATTTTCTTAAAACTGCATGGTTGGTTAAGGGCTTGTCCGAGTGCACCGCCAGGCATAGTTGGTTAAGGGCTTGTCCGAGCGCACAACCCGGCATAGTTGGTTAAGGGCTTGTCCGAGCGCACTAACCGTCATGGTTGGTTAAAGGCTTGTCTAAGCGCACCACCTGGCATAATTGGTTAAGGGCTTGTCCGAGCGCACCGCCCGGCATAGTTGGTTAAGGGCTTGTCCCAGTGTACCGCCCGGCATGGTTGGTTAAAGGCTTGTCCCAGTGTACCGCCCGGCATGGTTGGTTAAGGGCTTGTCCCAGTGTACCGCCCGGCATGGTTGGTTAAGGGCTTGTCCCAGTGCACCGCCCGGCATGGTTGGTTAACGGCTTGTCCCAGTGTACCGCCCGGCATGGTTGGTTAAGGGCTTGTCCCAGTGCACCGCCCGGCATGGTTGGTTAAGGGCTTGTCCAAGTGCACCGCCCGGCATGGTTGGTTAAAGGCTTGTCCCAGTGTACCGCCTGGCATAGTTGGTTAAGGGCTTGTCCCAGTGTACCGCCCGGCATGGTAGGTTAAAGGCTTGTCCCAGTGTACCTCCCGGCATAGTTGGTTAAGGGCTTGTCCCAGTGTACCGCCCGGCATGGTTGGTTAAGAGCGCATAAGTAAGCATTTCACGGTAAGGTCTACCTGTTGTATTCTGAGCATGTGACAAATAACATATTTATTTGATAATTTTGTTGTCTTAACTGAGTGGTGAGTATTGACAGGCAATCTATCTCCCTCAGATCAATGTGTGATTCATTCAACTTATTCCCTTTACAGTGCACTTATTTTGAACAGCAATAGGGACTCACTCCCAGTTGTACTGTGCCATTTGAGACTCAGCTCTGCTGATTATTTGTGTGTCAGGGTGTTCCAGCACCGCCCGGTATGTTGGTGTGTCAGGGTGTTCCAGCGCGCACCGCCCGGTATATTGGTGTTTTCAGGGTGTCCCAGCACACCGCCCCGGTATGTTGGTGTTTCAGGTGTCCCAGCACACCGCCCGGTATGTTGGTGTTTCAGGGTGTTCCAGCACACCGCCCGGTATGTTGGTGTTTCAGGGTGTCCCAGCGCACCGCCCGGTATGTTGGTGTTTCATGGTGTCACAGCGCACCGCCCGGTATGTTGGTGTTTCAGGGTGTTCCAGAGCACCGCCCCGGTATGTTGGTGTTTCAGGGTGTTCCAGAGCACCGCCCGGCATGTTGGTGTTCAGGGTGTTCCAGAGCACCGCCCGTATGTTGGTGTTTCAGGGTGTTCCAGAGCACCGCCCCGGCATGTTGGTGTTTCAGGGTGTTCCAGAGCACCGCCCGGTATGTTGGTGTTTCAGGGTGTTCCAGAGCACCGCCGGCATGTTGGTGTTTCAGGGTGTTCCAGAGCACCGCCCGGTATGTTGGTGTTTCAGGGTGTTCCAGAGCACCGCCCGGTATGTTGGTGTTTCAGGGGTGTTCCAGAGCACCGCCCGGCATGTTGGTGTTTCAGGTGTCTGGCGCACCGCCCGGTAGGTTAGTGTTTCAGGGTGTCCTGTATGGGGGCTTTGTGGCAAACGGATGGCACTGTGATAGACTGCATCCAATTTGTTGAGTAGAGTGTTGGGGGTATTTTATAGAGGACATCGCCGGTCGAGGATCGGGTAGGATGGTCAGTTATACGAGGTATGTTTGGCAGCATGAGGAAGGATGCTTTGTTGCGATATAGGAAGCCAATTCTAGATTTAATTTTGGATTGGAGATGCTTAATGTGGAAGAAGAGTTTACTGTTGGTGTGTGTGTGTGTGTGTGTGTGTGTGTGTGTGTGTGTGTGTGTGTGTGTGTGTGTGTGTGTGTGTGTGTGTGTGTGTGTGTGTGTGTGTGTGTGTAACTGTGATTGTATCTCTGGTCTCTGTGCTCTCTGCATGTGTAGAGATCTTTAATATTAATGAATGACAAAACATACAGCTGAGTAATTCAGTGAATGACGGAGCAAACCAAAAATTAAAAAGCAAGAAAGACACTGTCATCACAGCAATGTTGCTAGCATGGTTTTGATTTTAGACTTTGTCATCACAGCGATGTTGCTAGCATGGTTTTGATATTTGATTTTGTCATCACAGCGATGTTGCTAGCATGGTTTTGATATTAGACTTTGTCATCACATCGTTGTTGCTAGCTTGGATTGGATAAAAGGTAACATATTATCAAGCTGTCTCCATAGCGTTCTCTGTGGTAGCTGTCTCCATAGTGGTCTCTGTGGTAGCTGTCTCAGTAGTGGTCTCTGTGGTAGCTGTCTCAGTAGTGGTCTCTGTGGTAGCTGTCTCAGTAGTGGTCTCTGTGGTAGCTGTCTCCATAGTGGTCTCTGTGGTAGCTGTCTCAGTAGTGGTCTCTGTGGTAGCTGTCTCCATAGTGGTCTCTGTGGTAGCTGTCTCAGTAGTGGTCTCTGTGGTAGCTGTCTCCATAGTGGTCTCTGTGGTAGCTGTCTCAGTAGTGGTCTCTGTGGTAGCTGTCTCAGCAGTGGTCTCTGTGGTAGCTGTCTCAGTAGTGGTCTCTGTGGTAGCTGTCTCAGTAGTGGTCTCTGTGGTAGCTGTCTCAGCAGTGGTCTCTGTGGTAGCTGTCTCCATAGTGGTCTCTGTGGTAGCTGTCTCAGTAGTGGTCTCTGTGGTAGCTGTCTCAGCAGTGGTCTCTGTGGTAGCTGTCTCAGTAGTGGTCTCTGTGTAGCTGTCTCAGTAGTGGTCTCTGTGGTAGCTGTCTCCAGCAGTGGTCTCTGTGGTAGCTGTCTCAGCAGTGGTCTCTGTGGTAGCTGTCTCCATAGCGGTCTCTGTGGTAGCCGTCTCAGCAGTGGTCTCTGTGGTAGCTGTCTCCATAGCGGTCTCTGTGGTGGCTCTGGTGTCACACTGGGGCAAATTGGATTGCTGACACGATCACAACGCCAATGACTCACCATTTCAAACTTCCTGGTATTCAAATAATCATACTTTCAATATAATCTGCCTTCTGGGTGGGTAGTTAGAAAGGCTTCAGGCACAGATCACTATTCATCTCCAAGGCTATGGGAGATTAACCTCTGCTTCCTCTGTTATTTGATGAAACTACCCACTCACAACCATGGAACACATGGTGATATATTGTATGTCATGTTTGGATGTTGAATTAATTCTTCACATGTATTTTTGATTCTCTTTTTTGAAAGAGTCAGATCACAACCCTGTAGCTCTGTCTCCCTCTACCCCGTGGGGCCCTGAGGCCACATGTCTGTCTGCATCGCTCTACATTTTTTACGTTTTAGTCATGTAGCAGACACTCTTATCCAGAGCAATTTACAATTAGTCTTAATATAGCTAGGTCAGAGAACCACATATCACAGGCATAAAAATGTTTTCCTCAATAACGTAGTTGTCAGTAGAGTCAGAGCTAGAAGTGGGTGGGGTGGGGTGGGGGGTCAAGTGCTGGTTAAATGTTTGTTTTTTGGGGGGGGATCAAGATGAGGAGGAAGATTTAAAAAAAGATACTGTTCAATTAAAGAGGTCGGGTTTCAGATGTTTTCGGAAGATGGGCAGAGACTCTGCTGGCCTCGCATCAGTGGGGAAGCTGGTTCCACCATTGGGATGCCAGGACAGAGGAGAGCTTGGACTGGGCTGAGCATGAGCTGCCCTCCCGTAGGGTTGGGAGGGCCAATAGGGCCAGAGGTGGCAGAACGGAGTGCTTGAGTTGGGGTGTAGGGTTTGAGCATAGCCTGAAGGTAGGGAGGGGCAGGTCCTCTTGCTGTTCCGTAGGTAGGTACCATGGTCCTGTAGTGGATGGGTTGTGGTGAAGGTAGGGGTGGGCAGGTCCTCTTGCTGTTCCGTAGGTAGGTACCATGGTCCTGTAGTGGATGGGTTCAACTGGTGAAGGTAGGGGTGGGCAGGTCCTCTTGCTGTTCCGTAGGTAGGTACCATGGTCCTGTAGTGGATGGGTTGTGGTGAAAGGTAGGGTGGGCAGGTCCTCTTGCTGTTCCGTAGGTAGGTACCATGGTCCTGTAGTGGATGGGTTGTGGTGAAGGTAGGGGTGGGCAGGTCCTCTTGCTGTTCCGTAGGTAGGTACCATGGTCCTGTAGTGGATGGGTTGTGGTGAAGGTAGGGAGGGGCAGGTCCTCTTGCTGTTCCGTAGGTAGGTACCATGGTCCTGTAGTGGATGGGTTGTGGTGAAGGTAGGGAGGGGCAGGTCCTCTTGCTGTTCCGTAGGTAAGTACCATGGTCCTGTAGTGGATGGGTTGTGGTGAAGGTAGGGGTGGGCAGGTCCTCTTGCTGTTCCGTAGGTAGGTACCATGGTCCTGTAGTGGATGGGTTGTGGTGAAGGTAGGGGTGGGCAGGTCCTCTTGCTGTTCCGTAGGTAGGTACCATGGTCCTGTAGTGGATGGGTTGTGGTGAAGGTAGGGGTGGGCAGGTCCTCTTGCTGTTCCGTAGGTAGGTACCATGGTCCTGTAGTGGATGGGTTGTGGTGAAGGTAGGGGTGGGCAGGTCCTCTTGCTGTTCCGTAGGTAAGTACCATGGTCCTGTAGTGGATGGGTTGTGGTGAAGGTAGGGGTGGGCAGGTCCTCTTGCTGTTCCGTAGGTAGGTACCATGGTCCTGTAGTGGATGGGTTGTGGTGAAGGTAGGGGTGGGCAGGTCCTCTTGCTGTTCCGTAGGTAGGTACCATGGTCCTGTAGTGGATGGGTTGTGGTGAAGGTAGGGGTGGGCAGGTCCTCTTGCTGTTCCGTAGGTAGGTACCATGGTCCTGTAGTGGATGGGTTGTGGTGGTAAGGTCCTGTAGAGGGGCAGGTCCTCTTGCTGTTCCGTAGGTAGGTACCATGGTCCTGTAGTGGATGGGTTGTGGTGAAGGTAGGGGGGGCAGGTCCTCTTGCTGTTCCGTAGGTAAGTACCATGGTCCTGTAGTGGATGGGTTGTGGTGAAGGTAGGGGTGGGCAGGTCCTCTTGCTGTTCCGTAGGTAAGTACCATGGTCCTGTAGTGGATGGGTTGTGGTGAAGGTAGGGGTGGGCAGGTCCTCTTGCTGTTCCGTAGGTAGGTACCATGGTCCTGTAGTGGATGGGTTGTGGTGAAGGTAGGGGTGGGCAGGTCCTCTTGCTGTTCCGTAGGTAGGTACCATGGTCCTGTAGTGGATGGGTTGTGGTGAAGTTGGGGAGGGGCAGGTCCTCTTGCTGTTCCGTAGGTAGGTACCATGGTCCTGTAGTGGATGGGTTGTGGTGAAGGTAGGGTTGGGCAGGTCCTCTTGCTGTTCCGTAGGTAGGTACCATGGTCTTGTAGTGGATGGGAGCTTCAACTGGAAGCCAGAGGAGTGTGAGGAGGAGCGGGGTGACGTGAGAGAACTTGGGAAGGTTGAACACCAGACAGGGTGTTCCCTCTCCTTCATCCTTCCACTCTGTGGTGTCCTTTTTGTTTTTAATCATAGACAGTTGAATGAGTGTTGTCTTTCATTTTTAATTTCTTGCTTTTTAATCCTGTCTTTCAGTCTTTCATTAAGCTGTCACGTCTGTTTAACTAAAGACCCGCTCACACTACATATTACTTATCAGAATGCACTGGTGGCTGGTGCCCACTTTAAATCGGAGGACGGGCTCTTTGTAATGGTTTCCATGCATTTCATACCATTCCATTAATCCCATTGTAGCCAATACGATGAGCCGTCATCCCCTCACCAGACAAAATTGAACCAGAAGAGATGAATTGCTTCCCTCCATTCACCAATCACATCGTCCAGTGGGTTCATACCCTGAACACTGTAACAGATATAAATAAATACATCACAAAAATAAATAAAACTATTTTCAATTTCATATGATGTTGAATTTTGGCTTTGATTATTACATGGTTAAAGTATCAATCAATATTGTTCACACACGTTTGTGTGTGCATGCCCCCGTTTGTGTGTGTGTGTGTGTTTTGTGCCACATATGTATATGTGTGTGTATGTTTTCCTCGTGTGTGTGTGTGTTTGAAGCATACTGTATGTTGTGTGCATGTCATCCATCTCATGTAGCGGTCCTTGTGAGGTACATCTGCAGTGTGAAAAGGCAACACGCACTCACAGTCTCACGTCACAATTAGACGTTAATCCATGTTTCTCAACCAACACATTTTGAAGTTGTTCCAAACGCCAAATTCGAAGTGCTTCGGCACTTACGTTTAGACATAAACACAACATATTTAAAACCTGTTAGGGATAGGGGGCAGCATTTTCACTTTTGATGAATTGCGTGCCCATAGTGAACTGCATCCTACTCTGTCCTAGATGCTAATATATGCATAGTATTATTAATATTGGATAGAAAACACTCTGAAGTTTCTAAAACTGTTTGAAGTATGTCTGTGAGTAAAACAGAACTCATAGGGCAGGCACATTTCCAAACAGGAAGTGGAAATTCTTGGGCTGGTCGAATTTCAAGTCATCGCCTATTCACATCCAAACAAGATATGGATATGTTCACACATCCTATGCCTTCCACTAGATGTCAACAGTCAGTAGAAAGTGGATTGAAGCCTCTAGTGTGATGTATGACCGGATGGCAGGGGATTGAGTCAGTGGCCTGTCAGAATGCCAGTTCCTGGTTGCGCACATTACTGTTGATATCGCCTGCGTTCCATGACTCTGCAGACAAAAACAAATGCTCCGGTTGGAACGTTATTAGATATATATGAAAATAACATCCTGAAGATTGATTCTCTACTTAGTTTGACCAGTTTATTTGACCTGGAATATAACTTTTTGAAATTTTCGTCCGAGTTCGCCTGGACCAGCGCCAGCTTTTGGACATGTGAACTAAACCTGCTAGCAAAAGCAGCTATTTGTAAACTAGTAATGGACATTATGGAACAAAACAACGATTTATTGTGGAACTAGGACTCCTTTCACTGCATTCTGATGAAAGATCATCAAAGGTAAGGGAATATTTATGATGTAATTTCATATTTCTGTTGACTCCAACATGGCTGAGAAATATATTTACGTCTGAGCTCCGTTTTAGATTATTGCATGTTATGCTTTTTTCGTTTCGTTAAAAAAATCTGACACAGCGGTTTTGCATTAAGAACCAGTGTATCTTTAATTATATGTAAGTCATGTATCTTTCGTCAAAGTTTATGATGAGTATTTCTGTTATCTGACGTAGCTCTCTATAATTCCTCCGGATATTTTGGAGGCATTTCTGAACATGGCGTCAATGTAAACCGAGATTTGTGGATATAAATATGCATATTATCGAACAAAACATAAATGTATTGTGTAACATGATGTCATATGAGTGTCATCGGATGAAGATTATAAAAGGTTAGTGATTCATTTTATCTCTAATTCTGTTTTTGTGAGAAAAAAAAATGGCTGTATGTTTTTTTGGATTTGGTGGTGATCTAACATAAATATATGTTGTGTTTTCGCTGTAAAACATTTTAAAAATCGGACACGATGGGTAGATTAACAAGATGTTTATTTTTCTTTGCTGTATTGGACTTGTCAATGTGTGAAAGTTAAATATTTCTAAAAATACATTTTTGAATATCCAGCGCTGCCTTTTCAGCGGAATGTTGGGGGGTGTAGCTAGCGTAACCTCTAGCTATAAGATGTTTTAAGGTTATGGTTAATATTAGGCATTAACGCTGAATGGTTACAGTAGGGACAGGCTTAAAACATTTTTAGAGAAAAAAATATTAAATAGCTGGATTTGAAAATACAACCTTTGTCACGTAAACATCTGTCTCTGGTGCCAAAGGTTGTTAAAAGCCTATCCCAAAACGTAACCCTTACCTTAACCATTCGGAAGTAAATGCCTAAATTTAATGTCGAATTTTGAAGGTTAGGGTTAAGTTTAGGTATTAACTAATATATCTTAAGGTCAGGCATTAACTCCAAAATAACCTCTCCCTCAATGTAAAAAAAAACAAAGGAGCTAATTGTGGACTTCAGCAGAGAGCAAAGGGAGTACGCCCACATCAATGGGCCTGCAGTGGAGAAAAACGGTGAGTTCCTCGGTGTACAAAGATGTTGCACAACATTGTACAAGCATAAAGATAATTGTAGTAGGTAGAACTGCTACTCCGTTTTGATGTGTGATGTCAAGTGAGAAGTATACATTG
This sequence comes from Oncorhynchus masou masou, assembly GCF_036934945.1. Taxonomy (NCBI): domain Eukaryota; kingdom Metazoa; phylum Chordata; class Actinopteri; order Salmoniformes; family Salmonidae; genus Oncorhynchus; species Oncorhynchus masou. The sequence goes on along the minus strand of NW_027013818.1, from coordinate 4,339 downwards.
AGCTGGTGATTTTTCTCGTACTTTCCTCTACTACTTTGACCAGTATGTCTTTTAAAAAGACAATTGGGGGAGTATGTTTAGGTTGTTTGTCGGTTGCAAGCTGAAATGGTCAAACCCACACAGACAGTGTGGTGAAGAAGGCGCAACACCAAATTCAGCCCCTAAGACGCTCACTCCTGTTGTTTTCAGCATTTCACAGTAAGGTCTACTACACCTGTTGTATTCAGCATTTCACTGTAAGGTCTACTACATCTGTTGTATTCAGCATTTCACTGTAAGGTCTACTACATTTGTTGTATTCAGCATTTCACTGTAAGGTCTACCACATCTGTTGTATTCAGCATTTCACTGTAAGGTCTACTACATCTGTTGTATTCAGAATTTTACTGTAATGTCTACTACACCTGTTGTATTCAGCATTTCACTGTAAGGTCTACTACACCTGTTGTATTCAGCATTTCACTCTAAGGTATACTACATCTGTTGTATTCAGCATTTCACAGTAAGGTCTACTACACCTGTTGTATTCAGCATTTCACTGTAAGGTCTACTACACCTGTTGTATTCAGCATTTCACTGTAAGGTCTACATCTGTTGTATTCAGCATTTCACTGTAAGGTCTACTACAACAGTTGTATTCAGCATTTCACTGTAAGGTCAACTACACCTGTTGTATTCAGCATTTCACTGTGAGGTCTACTACACCTGTTGTATTCAGCATTTCACTGTGAGGTCTACTACACCTGTTGTATTCAGTATTTCACTGTAAGGTCTACTACACTTGTTGTATTCAGCATTTCACTGTAAGGTCTACTACACCTGTTGTATTCAGCATTTCACTGTAAGGTCTACTACACCTGTTGTATTCAGCATTTCACTGTAAGGTCTACTACACCTGTTGTATTCAGCATTTCACTGTAAGGTCTACTACACCTGTTGTATTCAGCATTTCACTGTAAGGTCTACATCTGTTGTATTCAGCAATTCACTGTAAGGTCTACTACACCTGTTGTATTCAGCATTTCACTGTAAGGTCTACTACACCTGTTGTATTCAGCATTTCACTGTAAGGTCTACTACACCTGTTGTATTCAGCATTTCACTGTAAGGTCAACTACACCTGTTGTATTCAGCATTTCACTGTGAGGTCTACTACACCTGTTGTATTCAGCATTTCACTGTGAGGTCTACTACACCTGTTATATTCAGCATTTCACTGTAAGGTCTACTACACTTGTTGTATTCAGCATTTCACTGTAAGGTCTACTACACCTGTTGTATTCAGCATTTCACTGTAAGGTCTACTACACCTGTTGTATTCAGCATTTCACTGTAAGGTCTACTACACCTGTTGTATTCAGCATTTCACTGTAAGGTCTACTACACCTGTTGTATTCAGCATTTCACTGTAAGGTCTACTACACCTGTTGTATTCAGCATTTCACTGTAAGGTCTACTACACCTGTTGTATTCAGCATTTCACTGTAAGGTCTACTACACCTGTTGTATTCAGCATTTCACTGTAAGGTCTACTACACCTGTTGTATTCAGCATTTCACTGTGAGGTCTACTACATCTGTTGTATTCAGCATTTCACTGTGAGGTCTACTACATCTGTTGTATTCAGCATTTCACTGTAAGGTCTACTACACCTGTTGTATTCAGCATTTCACTGTAAGGTCTACTACACCTGTTGTATTCAGCATTTCACTGTGAGGTCTACTACACCTGTTGTATTCAGCAATTCACTGTGAGGTCTACTACACCTGTTGTATTCAGCATTTCACTGTGAGGTCTACTACACCTGTTGTATTCAGCATTTCACTCTAAGGTCTACTACACCTGTTGTATTCAGCATTTCACTCTAAGGTCTACTACACCTGTTGTATTCAGCATTTCACTCTAAGGTCTACTACACCTGTTGTATTCAGCATTTCACTGTAAGGTCTACTACATCTGTTGTATTCAGCATTTTACTGTAAGGTCTACTACACCTGTTGTATTCAGCATTTCACTGTAAGGTCTACTACACTTGTTGTATTCAGCATTTCACTGTAAGGTCTACTACACCTGTTGTATTCAGCATTTCACTGTGAGGTCTACTACACCTGTTGTATTCAGCATTTTACTGTAAGGTCTACTACACCTGTTGTATTCAGCATTTCACTGTAAGGTCTACTACACTTGTTGTATTCAGCATTTCACTGTAAGGTCTACTACACCTGTTGTATTCAGCATTTCACAGTAAGGTCTACTACACCTGTTGTATTCAGCATTTCACTGTAAGGTGTTACCTGTTGTATTCGGCAAAAATGACTAATAGGATTTGATTTATAAGATTTGATTTGAAACTACTTGCCCTCCAGGTACCTACAGCACTTGATGTCACAGGAAGTTCAAAAAGAGCAACAACCTCCCGAGCCACGGCCTGTTCATCTTATCCAGAAGGCGAGGTCAGTACAGGTGCATCGAAGCTGGGACCAAGAGACTGAAAACAGCTTCTATCTCAAGGCCATCAGACTGTTAAATATCCATCACCTGCCGGCTGAAATGGCAATTAGATCTTTATGTGTTGTGAATTTTTAGATATTATTATTACTAATATTTATATATGTCTTACTTCCATTATTTTACTGGCTACCACTGCCACTGCCGCTGCCCTATAAACATGGAATCGCTTGGTCACTTTAATGTTTGCATACTGTTTTACTAATGTTATATGTATATACTACTTTCTACTGTATTTTAGTCAATGCCACTCAGACATTACTCGTCCTAATATTTATATATTTTTACTTTTAGAAATGTGTGTATTGTTGTGAATTGTTAGCTACTACCCCACTGCTGGTGCTCGGAACACAAGCATTTCACTTCCCTCGCAATAACATCAGCTAAATATGTATATACAAACAATAATATTTGATTTAAGGTTTGGGATGGGCTTAAAGTGTTTTATTTCAATCGTTGGATTCAAACATGCAACATTTGGCACGAGAGGCAGATATGTACTCTCATCCTCCTCATCCCCGTCCACAACATCAAACTACAGAGTGTGAACCGTGAAGTAGTTGGTAGCTTGTTAAACTAGATTTTCAGAGTAGCTTCTCCAAACACTGAGCCCAACTTCATAGCAGTGTCCCGTAGCAGTGTCCCATAGCAGTGTCCCACCACGACTAAACTACTCCTCTGGGACAAGACCACTGGGAGCTAAGATGTCTTATCTCTCCTCATATTAGCTCCTCAATAGTAGCCTGATTTACAGATAAATAGAGGAAAACCAAGACTTTGTTAGGGCCACTGGGGCGGCAGGGTAGCCTAGGGTTAGGTTAGTTAGGGTGTAGGGGTTAGGGTCGGCAGGGTAGCCTAGGGCTAGGGTTAGTTAGGTGTAGGGGGTTAGGGTTAGCCTAGTGGTTAGGTTAGTTAGGGTGTAGGGGGGTTAGGGTCGGCAGGGTAGCCTAGGGTTAGGGTTAGTTAGGGTGTAGGGGTTAGGGTCTGCAGGGTAGCCTAGGTTAGTTAGGGTCGGCAGGTAGCCTAGTGGTTAGGTTAGTTAGAGTGTAGGGGTTAGGGTCGGCAGGGTAGCCTAGGGTTAGGGTTAGTTAGGGTGTAGGGGTTAGGGTCGGCAGGGTAGCCTAGTGGTCAGAGCATTGGGCCATTTAACCAAAAAGTTGCTGGATCAAATCCCTGAGTTGACAAGGTAAAAATCTGTTGTTCTGCCCCTGGACAAGGCAGTTAACCCACTGTTCCCCTGTAAGGCTATCAATGTAAATAAGAATTTGTTCTTAACTGGCTTGCCTCATTAAATAAAAAATGTTTTAATTAGGTCAGGGGAAGGCAAAGCAAGTCTTCAGGTCCCAGGCAGATTTGCTCATCAAGCGTCTCTGAGCTCACAGAGTGTCAGGTAGCCTGGCAGTTCGTGTTGGTCCAGTAACCAGAAAGGACCCTAGATTAAATCCCCAGGCTGACAAAGTGAAAAATCTCTCAATGTGCCCTTGAGCAAGGCACTTAACCCTAATTACCCAGGGTCGCTGGTGATAGTAGAGAGAGATGTCCCTGTAGCGTTGTTTAAAATCAGTTGATGTTTGTGCTCTAATCATGCTCCTCTCTGTCTTAGTTTTCTCTCTCTCCCACACACAGAAAGAGGGCAGGAGTAGGTAGACCTGTCGTGATGGGGCCGTTTAGATGTGATAAAATGTTTTATAGAGCAAGAAGGCTGAGAGGGTTTATGTGTGTAAAAAAAAAGTCAGGACCTTTTTTTTCATGTCCCTTTATGCTTAAATGTTAGGTTTAGGATTTTCTAGGGAGTTAGGCTTAGGTTTAGGGTTAAGGGTTAGGGTTAGGG